>NC_133773.1:135236532-135300033 GCF_003597395.2 Chelonoidis abingdonii | reverse complement strand
CACTGCATGGACATCTTCAGAGAACTATCCACGATGATGCCAAGATCTTTTTCCTGACTCGTTGTAGCTAAATTAGCCTCCATCATATTGTATGTATAGTTCGGGTTATTTTTTTTCCAATGTGCATTACTTTACATTCATTAGATTGCCCAGAGGCTCATTCTGCTGCAAACCCTGATTCCTGAAACTTTCTACAGGGTTTATATTTTAAACCAACTTGTAGATTTCTACAGCTGGAATATAATCCTTTATTAAACTAATTTTATATGGTAAGTCAACAATTCTATAGCAAATTAATAAGGAAAATGCCATACATTGTAATTCATAATTAACTGTTGTGGGTCAAAGCTTCAAATCAAGAACCTTTTCCTTATTTTAGATTTAAGATGAACTTCTGTCAAAGGGCCCTAATTATTCGTATTATTGTATTTATTGATTGATTGTAATGTAGCACCAAGAGGTCCCAATCAAAAGCAGAAGCTGTGTACTATCAGGGGCAGCTTCAGGCACCAGCTCAGCAAGTGCGTGCCTGGGGTGGCAAGCCATGGGGGGCACCATGCTGTGAGGGTGGCAGTCAGGAAGCCTTTGGTGACGTTTCTGTGCGAGGTCTGCTGGTCCCGTGGCTTCAGCGGCCATTCAGCGGTAGGTACACTGAAGGCGTGAGACCAGCAGATCACCCACAGAACCGTCGCCGAATCCACGTGACTGGTGGACTTCCTGCAGAAATGACGCCGAAGGCTGCCTTATTGCCGTGCTTGGGGTGGCAAAACACATAGAGCCGCCCCTGTGCACTATACAGAGGTTCAGTGAGTTCCTGATCTGAAGAACTTGCAATCTAATTTACAAACAAAACATAGTTGTCTGGTCAACTTTCAGCATTGGGAAAAAAACATTTCCTGCTTCTCATGTACCCTCCACATAACTATATCACATGCTCCCATTGTAGGGCGCACAAGGGAGAGCTGAATAGAATTAGGTGTTAGGTTTATGTTTGCTATAAATAAGGAAAATATCCCATCTAATAATTAAACTTGATGACCTTTTGGGGACCCAAAATGACTGTTGGGTTTGCAACTCACAGTTTGATGAGGTTTTACTACTACTAATCTAATTTTGATCTTCTGAGCCTGATTCTGGTTATACTGGGCACACAAAAACTCTACTACCAGAAATATTCATTTCCTTTAGAATTGGGAATTGCCTCAGAACCAGTAGCATCTTTCAAAACTGTAGAACTTTCTAAAGTGCATCCCCTGTATACATGCTGTAAATCAAATGTAACTTGGTTTAAGTCAATAGGGTCGGGTCTTCAGCATTGCAAATCAGCAAACCTCCAATGAAGTCAAGGGAACTCTGTTAATTTAAACCAGCTAAGGATTTGCCCATTGAGGTCATATAGGCACCCAGATACTACAGTGACTGAGATCATATAAGGAGATAGATAGATATGTAACACGAATAGAGCCTAGTCATTGGGATTGAACCTGGGACCTCTGGAGCTAATGCATGAGCCTCTACTGCATGAGATAAAAGACAAATGGCTTTTAGCTAAGGCTGTAGCAGACTCATTAACCTCTAAGTGGTCTCGGTGCCACTAGAGGGGACAGAACACCATACCCAGGAGGTGTATCATTTATAGATAGACAGATAAGCTCAACATCAAACATGAGAGTTCTATTTTTTATTTTGTGTTACTAAAATAGATATATTTTGGCATACAAAATGCAACTACATTTGATTTGTTACAGAGCCACAGGTGCATCCTGGAAAATTTCAGGAAAAAAACATTCCATTCAAGACTTTTCTGACGATACAGCTTGATGCTTTTTCCATGTCTCTCTAAATTTTAACTGGGGGATGTTTCCATGAATACAAGATCTTTGCTACTGGGCAGCTCATGTGCTCCCACTGCTTATCTCTCACCTGAAGTCATAATCCTCTCTGCAGCAGCACCTTTAACTGAGATGTCACAAACAAGGTTATGACTTCATGTGAGGAAGAAACAGTGGGAGTGGAAAAACTCTGATGCAGTTAAGATCCTCTTTATTTTTTCTAATGCCTCTAACAACATAATATTCAGATGCAAGGGAGGAGGAACTCTGAAAATATTTGGCAAAAAAGGCACAAAGTTGTTTCTAAAAATCAATTTTCAGGACATATCCTTGGCTCTTGAAATTGTATAAAGCTTTAGCAAAGAGATGTATGTGCTCAAAACTGTGAGAGGCATCAAAACAATCTTATAATATCACTGTGCACTTAAAGAGTTTTTCCTCTAAGGATCTCAAAGCACTTTGGAAAGCTGAGTATACTCTAATCTCCTCACATTAAACACTGGGAATTGAAGCATATGCTCCAAAGGAAGGCAATACAAACTCATACGTATTTGTCTCCTTATTTATACAGCCCCTGTCACCATAGCATCAGGGCTTCTCCAAAGCATTTATGGATTCATCCTCACAACATTTTTAGGGGGGATGTGGAAGCTCCTTCACTTGAGGTTTTCAAAAAGATACCTGATAACCATCTGTCTTGGATGGGTTAGACACAACACATCCCGCATCTTGGCAGGGGGGTAGACTAGATGACCCTTGTGGTCCCTCTAACCCCATGATTCGAAGTAGGGCAATATAATCATCCACATCTGACAGATGGGGAACTAAAGCACAGAGACAAGAATAAAACTGGTCAGAAACCAGAATTCCCATTCCAAGAGAAAAGAAAACATTTTGAAAACAAAACAAATGAAATAAACCAAACATTTCCAAAAAGCCAAAATTTCCCACAAAAAAAAAAAGATATTCTGAAACATTTTAATTCAGGACCATCAAAATGTTCCATTTTGATAAAGTCAATTTGACGCATATTCTTCATGTTGAAAATGTTTCCTGTCAAATTTTGTAAGAATCAGCACATTCCCATGAAACACTCTGATTTCAATGAAACTGCATTTCTCATTGGAAATGTGTTGCACTGAACATTTTTTCCCCAGCTCTGGAGCTTAAGTGACTTGCCCACGGTCACACAGGAAGTCTGAGGAACAGCTGTCTTGAGCTCCAGCCCATGTCCTGGACTGAGACCCAGGCCATTAAGTCATTTTTATTTAGCCTTCTGCTCTCAGTGTGAAGTGTTGTGAGACCGCACAGGAGAAGCAGCATTATCTAAGTGTTCACTCCACTGTGATAATATTGTGTAGCATATTATATATAGGTGAAATATTAAACTATTCTTCACAGAGCCTCACAACTGTTGATTATGAGCTAATATCAAAGAGAAACGAAGCATTACAATTGCAATTACCTGCTAATGAAGTCACTGAGCAGTGAGGTTCTAATGGACCATGGCTTGTTTAAAACACGTAGCAGCATATTAGCCCTTAAAGTAAGACAAACAGGGGCTGAATCCAGGTGCTGAGAGGAAGCAGGTAAAAGTGACTCTAAACCACCTCCCTGGCTCCACAGACTTTGGTCCTGGAAAGATGGTCTAGTTCATATGACATCGGATTGAACTTGGAGAACCTGGGCTCAATTCTTGGCTCCATCAGACTTCTTGTGTGACAGTGAGTGAATCACTTACTCTATTACATGCCTCAACTCCCAAAATGGGAATAGCATGTCCTATCTCCAGGGTTGGGAAGAGGATAAATAGAGTAATGATTTTGCTCAGATACCGTGGTGACAAGGCTCATATAAGACAGACAGCCTGGGAGCTTTGGGACAGATTTTCAAAGGTGTTTAGGTGCTTAATGGTGCAGGTAGATTTTAGTGGTAGTTAGGTGTCTAGGCACTTGTGAAAAATACCACTTAGTGCCTATCTCTTTATTTAGGCATCTAAATACTGTACCTTTGAAAATCTGGCTCTTCAACTCCAAGGACACAGGTCAGATGTTCTTTAGATAGCACTGTAATCTGGTCTCTTCTTATTTCTATACAACCGTCAAATAGCAGCTGACATTATCACTCAGCCAAGGACTTCATCCAACTCTGTGTACTTGTGATTAATTGAAAACCACACAACACATGAGCAAACACCATGAATCATCAAAGCATCTATTATACTCTCTGGGGATTTTGTATGTTTTGCTCAAAACTAAACAATCAAGCTTAATTTCATGTCAATTTAATCTCTTTTCCCCCAGGGGAAAGGCATTGATCTGCATTTGCCTTGCTTTTGTTTATTGTGATGATCCCCTTTTGGCTCACCCCTGGATTTGACCCAGGGACTTCCAGAGCTGTACCATTTGAACTAAAGAGATAGGCTTTGTAGCTGATACTGCAATAGACTCACACCCTCTGCAGAATGGGCACAGAATTCTCTGATTGGTGGGTTACATTACGTCTAAAGGAACTCTTCCCATCCCATCCCCACCACTGTAACATGCTCTGTAAGGTACTTATAGAGTGAATAAAGTGAGCAGTGTTTGGTCCTTCATGGCAGGTCCATTGCTGTAGTCCATCCTACAACTAAATATTTGAAAAAACAACCCAATGCATCACAGTTTATCCTGTGGTTATAGAAAATATACAGTATTGAGTGTTGCTGCTATGAGTAACTGATTTAAAATATTAAATATTATGGGTTATTTTATTGATATTCAAGAATTATACTCACATATTGAAGTTTTCCTGTACTACTGAAAAGATACCTCTTCTTCTGTTTGCTCTGGGTTAGCACTTAATTTTATTTCAGCCTGATGAACTTTTATATGACAGCAATTCTTAATTTGTATGGTTGAAGTTGTATCTCACATCTAGCACTCCAACAGTGACACCTGCTCCCAAACCAACTTAACACATAATAGTATATTTTAGGATCTAGCTAACAGTCTGTACAATGAGACAGCAAGTGATCTCCTGACCTTATATTGTGTGGACCTTCCACTCACCCTCACCCCTTTGCCATGTATTTTTGTGTCAAATCATATGCCATCTAACTTAGAATATAGGAGTGAATTTAAGTAGTCTAAGGAAGTCTAAGAGGCAAAGTCTGCTTTCAGTTACACCAATGTTAATCTAGAATAACTATCTACCAGTGGAATTAATCCATGTTTATATTGATGTAATGCAGAGAAGAATTTGGCATTGGCTGGACTGGAACCAGTGGAGTGGAATCATCTGGGTTCCCCTATCGGCCCACTGGAAAAAAAGATGAGGAAATATCATGACATAAGGGGAAAAGAAGTGCTGAGTTTGGAGCTGGGCCTCCAGGAAGGAAGCCCTGGGAGGCTACACAAGAGCAAGAGGATAGCCCTACAGAGCCCAGGCAGTGATGAAGAGTCTGCAGAAGAGTGATCCCTGGTGAGCAAAGAATTATGTTCAGTTGAGTTCAGTCTATTGAATTTGCTTACCCCAAAAAGGGGTGGAACAAAATGTAACCTGGCCAGAGACCCGAGTCACAGGAAAAAGGCAGATCATTGCAGGGCCAGAGCAGCCATTGGTAGGAGGTGCTAGAGAAGGGGAACTTGCTAAGCAAGGCCTCACCATGAGCTGGGGCATGAGCAGTGAGTCCACTCTTTTACATATTCCCAAACTGTACAAGAAATGGTGAAAAAAACTGTCAAAACTGTTTTCAATGGAAAATTGGGTTTCTGACTCAATGAACTTTTTTGCAGAAAATGTCTGATTCTCCTTCAAAAAAGAAAATTGTCAGAAAACTAAAACCTCGCCCCGCAAAAAATTTATAGCTGAGAACTTAAAATGTTTTCCATGGGGGGTATAAAGTTTCTAACCAGCCCTAATCTACACATTACACCCACTTATAGCTCTCCTCTTGCAATTAACTCCCTTTAGGGTAGTTCAGTTTCTTTCGACTAGCATACGCTTACCAACAATCTGATGTCACATTCTGACATCTCTTGACACACTGGGTCCTATTTTCCCCTCACACAGGGACTGCTCCAAAGTCTACCGAAGTCACTGAGAGTCTATCAATTTCTCTTTACCAGTGAATATCAGGAGCAAGTCAACCAAAGTCAGAGATACTCCAGTATAATGGTGTTGTAAGTCAAAGGAGGATTAGGCCCATCATGGCTGGATTTGACCCACTGAGTCTAACCCCATCTAATGTGGGTTTGATTCTGATCTCACACTGAGGAGAATTAGGAATAAGTTCTATTGGGGTTTAAACAATGTAAAATTGTTGTGAGTAAGATCTGAATCAGGCATCTGGTGTCTAAATCGGTGAGGTTCACAGTAAGGGGACAGAAGAAAGTAGTGGAACTACAAGGGCAACTAACAGCAGGAGATTACATTTTCTAGTTTAAAGTACACTGCTCACATCCTTAAATGTAGGTCTTCTCTTACTAGTCAATTTATAAATTAAAACAGCTTACTCTTGGTCATCCCCACATCCACCATGGCAAACACGGAGCCTCAGGCCTGGTCTACACTACGTGTTTAAATCGATTTAAAGAGCGTTAAATCGATTTAACGCTCTACCCGTCCACACTACAAGGCCTTTTATATCGATATAAAGGGCTCTTTAAATCGATTTCTGTACTCCACCTCGATGAGAGGAGTAGCGCTAAATTCGATATTAACATATCGGATTACGGTTAGTATGGATGGAAATCGACGTTATTGGCCTCCGGGCGGTATCCCAGAGTGCACCACTGACCGCTCTGGACAGCAATCTGAACTCGGATGCAGCGGGCAGGTAAACAGGAAAAGCCCCGCGAACTTTTGAATTACATTTCCTGCTTGTCCAGCGTGGAGCTCTGATCAGCACCGGTGGCGATGCAGTCGAAATCGAAAAAGAGCTCCAGCAATAGACCGTACGGGTCGGGAGATACTAAGGTCTGATCCGCTGTAATGGGGAAGACAAATCTGTTTGTATCAGAGCTCCGTTACAAGAACAACGAATGCAAAGCGTTTTGAAAAAATCTCCAGATACACCAAAGCGCTGTGTGACAAGTGGTAAAGGGAAAACAGAGACTCAAATGGATGCCTCATGGATGGAGGGGGTAAATGAGGACTATCCAGCTATCCCACAGTCCACAGCAATCCCTGAAAAGTATTTGCATTCCTTTGGCTGAGCTCAATAGTCTGTAGGTCAAACACAGTCTGGCGTGGGTTTCAGGGAATAGCTTCCTCGTTCACCCGCCCCCACCGACGTGAAAGAAAGGGAAAGAAATCATTTCTGGACTTCTTTCAATGTCACCCTATGTGTAACTGAATGCTGCTGGTAGACGTGAGCTGCAGCAGTGAAGAGCAGTATCCGCTCCTTCCCCTCCCCGGTGGTAGAATCCGGTGCAATAGGAACTGATATCCGTCGTCGCCATTAGCCGGAGTGCTCCTGGCTGGCCTCAGGTGAGGCTGGCCCGGGGGCGCCTGGGTAAAAATGGGAAATGACTTCCCAGTAGAATGGTACAGAACGGCTTGGTAACCATATTCCATCATAGCCAACCTGGGGCTGACGTTCACAATCCACCCCCTCCCTTCCTGGTAAAGAAAGATTCTGTTAACTTGCCTGGAACTGTCATGCCCCGAGAGGCGCTGCCTCCCCTCATTTTATCTCACTAACAAGTCTCTGTTTTCTTTACTGCATTCTTTAATTCATGACACAAATGGGGGGGGACACTGCCACGGTAGCCCAGGAAGGTTGGGAGGAGGGAAGCAACGGGTGAGGTTTTGCAGGGCATCCCCCTGTGAATACTGAAACACGAGCAGCTGTGCTCTGATACACCTGCTATCTCTAAACACTTGCCCTTAATTCTAGCAGGCTGACTCCTATTTTAGAAACCATAAGGGAGGGATTGACTGCAGTCCCAAGTGAGTCAATCCCAATATTGCTTTGCGTGCGCCCCCGGCCGATTTCAGCCAGGGGCACTCATGATAGCAGCGGAATAGTACAGAGGAGGAAGAAATAACCGTACCACTATTGCCAGTTTTTCTTCCAGCAGTAGATGGTACAGAACAACAGTAACATACTCTGCTATCATTGCAAAAGCAAGTTAGAATGCTGCTTGGCGAGCGCTGGAGTAATCGCCTCTCTGTCCACGCATCCGTACACATACGGTGGCGGAAAAAAAAAGCTGACGGGCTCCATGGGTTGCAATGCTATGGCGTCTGCCAGGCAATCCAGGGAAAAAATGGTGAGAAAGGATTGTCAGCTGATGTTTTCCCGGGAGGAAGGAAATGACTGACGACATTTACCCAGAACCAACCCGGACAATAATGATCAAACCAGAATTCCAAGGGCAGGGAGACTGCGGGAACTTGGGATAGCCTACGGAAGAGCTACCCACAATGCAACGCTCAAGAATCGACCTTAGCCTCGGAGCATGGACGCACAACGCCGAATTACTGTACCTAGTGTGGCCGCATGAAATCGAATTTATAATATCAGTTTTATAAAACCGATTTTAGCTAATTCGATATTATCCCGTAGTGTAGACGTGGCCTGAGTCTAATGGAATCTTGCACATCACCTCTACACTTGTTCTCACATCTTTACTCTGTTCATCAAGCACCATGCACACTTATAATAGTGCATCGTTCCATGGGCCTGTAAAGGGCTAAAATGACTTATAATCTTCAATTGGCCTAGCCCCATAGATCTCCTTTGGTGCTAGGATCTGGGCCAATGTATCTATCAGACTTAATGTTTGAAATTATATGATTTAAATGGAAAATGGAAAAGCTAATCCCGTTTCTTGCCTTCTGCGAGCACTTTAAACCCGTTCCTCTGAACAATATAAACATGTTTAAAAATGCAAGTGCCCAAAAAGCTCCTTTTCCTCAAGGCACCGAAAGCACTTAAATTGCTGCCTTTTTCATACCACTCTTCTGCATGTATTCTCAGCGGGATTGCCTGCCTAGAGAACAGCAAGAACTTCATGCGTCCTGCTAGTGTGTACAAATCATTATTAATGCAGCATTTGCCCTTTGAGATATGCTGAACTAATCAAAATAATGTTAATAATTGGCAGACTGGGATAGCCTGTGGATCAGGAACACCACCAGCACAATGGTGTTTACTTAGCTAACATCTGTAGCAACAAGTGTGGCATTTTTTTCCGTTTTGGATTTGTCTCTGTATTCCAGACTCCTAGAGTGCCAGACCAAAAGGAGCAGTGTTCAGAGCCTCACATGTTTAAAAGTACAGTGATTGCAATTAACATATCAGCATTGCACTGTGGTATCCAGCATGACACTAGACAGCAGTTAGAGCTGTAGAGAAAGGCAGGAAAGGCAGAAAAGGGTTGGTCCTGGGGCTAGTTTTGTTCCACATCTTGCTTAATGATCTGGATAATGGGATGGATTGCACCTCAGCAGGTTCACAGATGACACTAAGCTAGGGGGAGAGATAGATATGCTGGAGGGTAGGAGTAGTGACCAGAAGAGAATGGGTTAACACTGACCTGAGTTGCTGCCATTTGCAAAGGAGGGATTGGAGTTTTTAGTAAAGTGGATTGCAGTTTGTTGGGATAGAGAGGATTAAGGAAGTTATCCCTGGACTTGTGGGATACGTTCAGTGGCTCTCTGTGGCTCGAAAGCTTGTCTTTCTCACCAACCGAGGTTTTTCCAACAAAAGATATTATCTCACCCACCATGTCTTTTGGGACCTGAGTCAAGCAGGGATGCGTCTACACTGCAAAACAATAGGGATCAGACCCTGGGTCCCTGCTTAACTCAAGCTTGGACCCTCAAGCCATGCAAAGTAGAACCTATCTGCAGCTTAGTTGTCCTGGCATGGGGCTGCAGTGCTCGTGTGCAGAGGCAGAAAAATATGTACCTAGGGAACTCCTACTGCAGAAATGTAGGTGCCACTCAATTTTAGGCTCCTAAAGTGTTTGGCATTGGTTGAACGGGAGTATTGTGAATCCCAGTGAGGCCTGATTCTGAGATTTAGGTACCTAAAGTAGCAGTTAGGTGCCTAACTCCTTTTATGAATCTAGCCCTCAGATGTACTATATGGTGTGTGCTGAGTTTTCAAAGCAGCTACTGGATGTTATAGTTTTGACTGAAGCGGGCAAGCAGCCTATCTACCTCTGAATACCTATGATGAATTCCATATCATCATAGTACCTGAATACCTGCTGCCCTTATAATAAATATCTTCTTCCTCACAGTACTCCTTAATTGCAAGAGAATCCTTCCCAGATGTTTGTTATTCCAGATCAGTATAATTTTTAACATAATTAGTATTATATGCAGTGGGCCAGGATTCTCCAGGCCTTTGCATCTTGTAAGGAAACAAAACTCCCTGGCATTCCTAAGTGGGGTGACCAGATAGCAAGCGTGAAAAATCAGAAAAGAGGGTGAGGGGTAATAGACGCTATATAAGACAAAGCCCCGAATATCAGGACTGTCTCTATAAAATTGGGACATCTGGTCAGCCTATTCCTAAGAGAAGCATAAAATAACAGACTGTACAAAAGTAAAGGATCTGTAAATGGCTGATGTCCTCCTGGGATGCAACAAGGAACTTTTAACATGTAGCATTTCATCTAATGCTAAGGAAACTGTTTCTCTTAATCACTCAGCGTTTTCTCAGGGATGCAGAAGAGCCTAGTGGATTAAGTGCCAGATTAGGATTTAGATGACTTGAGTTTAATTCCCTAGCTATGCAACTGGTCTGCCACATGACTTTAGGCAAGTCACTTCCTTCCCTGTGCTCAGTTTCCTCATCTGTATAAGTGGGGATAATGATACTAATCTGCTTTGTAAAATACTCTACCAAAGAATTAAAACATCCATATAAGAACCAGATATTATATTCCATAGATTCACCAGAAACTAAATTGAAATTACAATGCAAAACCCAATTCACTGAACACCTCAGGGTAGATGGGGATAGCTAGTCACAGATTATTTCAGTTCTCGCTCTGCTGGCCATCTCCTGTGTAGTGTTTTAAATGACAGGACTTAATAGACGAATGGACCCTAAAAAGGCAGCAGCAAAGTGAAGGACAGTCACATTTCGTCTCCACAGAGAGCTTTATATACTGCAAGATGCAACAAAGACCATTACATGGATTATAGTTACTGGCAATGAATCCTCTGCCCATCTCTCAACTACCACCAAAAACAAACAAACAAACAAAAATCTCCTGACATGATTTCTGCTGCATTATTACTGATCTTAAAGACAAACTGATAAGCTACTTCCAGCAGTAACAGCATAAGTGAAATTTGTTTCTTCTATCCTCTGTCCCAAATTGAGAAATGGCTTTTAGAGCAAATGATGCTTACATTTTCAAAAATAACATCCAAGTAGCTATTTCCATACTCACATCTATAAATTGGTATATACTTCAATACTAGAAGACTTTAAAACATTAGAAGAAATGTTTGACGTACAGCACCCTGTTTCTTTGGAGCCCAGCCTGTAGACTGTCCCACTGAAGTGACTGGGACTAATTACTCCCTGGGCAATCGTCCCAGGGAGCTGGCTGCCTGGGCATTAGGCACCATGGGGAAGCAGCAAGCCCAGGAGCCAGTCTGCAGTTCAGTTTGTTACCCCCTTACAATTGGCTTGCACAGCCATTTTCTTGGAGCTGACAGAGGAACCCAGTCACAGCCTCTACTCCAGGTTCTGCCCCATGGCCCTGTACCAAACAGCTAGATATGCTCCTTTACCCCTGCTGCAGTATTCCCTGGGCCACTTCCTACTTTCTTCTCAAGTTCCCCTCTCGATCTCCCAATCACTTCCCTGGTTAGTCAGGGTCTCAGCCATGCCTCCCAACCTAGAGAGCCTTCTTTACTCTCTGTCCCTGCTTGAAACTCCCCCACAGCTTTCCTTCCTCCTCTGAGCTTCCAAGCGGCTCTCCCCATCATCCATTTTGCCTGGGTCTCATTCTTGCTACTGCTACCACCTTCTGCTGTTGACAGGGATTTAGTCTGATTTCCCTCAGGTGAGGCTCATTCTGTGATCAGATTGGTTTAGTTCCAGGCTCTCCAGCCCTCCTGGCAAACCACCCTGTTACACAAACGAGCTGGCACAAAACCAGGCGGTTTCTGACAGAAATTAGTTGAACTCGGTAAGTCCCTGCAGAATATTTTGGTTTGAACAAATTGACATTTTCTGATTGGAAAAATATTCCATCAGAAAATATCCAACCAGCTCTAATGGGGCCACACAGGGTCAAATTCTGCTGCCAGATACAATAGTGTAAATGTGGATTAACTCCATGGATATCAGTGGAGTTAATTCAGATTAGCAGGGAGGTAAGCGATGGCACGATCTGGTGCACAAGGCCTGATTCTCCTCTCATTCACATTGGTTTAACACTAGTATAATCCCATTGATTTTGTGGTTGTTTCTCTATGTGAGTTACATCTGAATTACACAGTTCTCCTCTTCACGTACAAAGTGCTTTGGGGAAAAGGGATATCTTTTCAAATTTCCTCCATGACAGGCTGCATTTGCATCAGGCAGTAATGATTGATGCAGCGCTCTGCAGTAAATAATGTCAGCACATTATAGAACTTCCCATCAGTTAATCTTACTTATCACACAAGGTAACTACACATAGGGTGCGGGGGGGACATCAACAATATGAAATGTGTCCGCTGTGTTGAGTATTTGGAGGTCAGGATCGCGGTATCTCTCTTTTTTTAAATAGATCATTTAGGGCTTACTAGCACCATAGTGAGGAGGGGAGCAGAGGTGTACTGACTAGAGGAATGGGAATACCTCTCAGTGTGGAGAGGAAGCATGCCCACCGCCCATTACTGCACTCCTTTAAGAAGAGGTGCAATGTGGCTCTGCTGGCCTCTCCAGTCTCACTTTGAATTGCCATGATTGGAAATCAGTGATGATTGCAGTATTTGGAGCTTGTTTGGAGAGGGACTGAAACTGTTCATGGGTCTTGTCCAGGGCTAAGAGCTGCTCTCGGCTGCAGAAAGCTATTCGCTGACTGAAGATCAGGAAGAGTGCCATACACCATTCCTATCCCAGGAGTACCCCTGACATAACCCTCTCTCTGGGGAGAAAGTGGTCTAGATCCAGCTTCTCTATTGAGCTCCTGCTGGATGTTGTAAGAGGCGTGCTGAAAAGAAAAGCACATTGGGTCCAATCCAAAGCTTGTTGAAGTCACTGGGAATCTTTCTACTAACTACAATGGATTTTGGATCAAGACTGTTTCTGAGGGGAACTATAGGTTGTGTGGTTGCTGGAATTTTTTTTTCCTCCCTAGAGCAGATGTGAAGGAGAACCAATGTGCTTTCTACATATAAAGAGTTCTGGCTGACAGCTAGTCCAGAATCAAATGTAGTTATTTCTGAAATGAAATTTGGGTTGGCAACTGCCCGAAGATGACTGGATGGATGATTTGTCTTTCAAGAATATATCTTTGAAATGGAGGCCTTCCATGTGGCAGATGGGCTGTGCCACACACAAAGCCTTCAGTAGTGATACAGAATAATGATGGTCAGAAAAAGAGGGAGGTTTTGTTCTGGTTGCCGTTAGAATGTCTCTGCACCACTGTTTTCTGGTTCGAGTCTCAGCTGCAGTAGTATTCAGGAGATACACAAAACAACTGCAGCCCCTATAGAGACACCTCCATTAATTAGTTAAATTGGTTTTCATAAGGCCTAGGCACTGTAACATTATTGGCAGTCACCAGATAGTGTTTTTGCAGATGGTCTTGGTATTGTAGTTCAGTTTATCTGACTGTATAGGGATTAGATCTTGGACAGAAGAAAACAGAATGCTTGATGCGCTCATTATTTCTGAATGCTGAGCATATCACCAGTAAAATCCATTCTGTCCAACTTTCCTCCTCATTCTCTGACTGGCTCTTTTTCTAAGGAAGGTAACAGTGACCTACAGGTTATACTCACATAAGGAAGCAAAACATTGCAGTGTCAAAATGATGCAACATGAGTTAGCAGGCCCAAGAGAGGCCACCCCTGCACCCAATTCCTTTAGTTGGAGAATATCTCATGAACATAATTGTAAATAAACTCTACAATAAGGCCCATTAAACATGAGTTTTCAAAATAGATCATAGTGGGACTCAAGAAGCAAATAAGCCTTGGGCAGGCTCTCTGCCAGTATTGAATTTTACCCCAGTGTGAGCAAGAGAGTCACAGTACAATTTTTAGATAGTACAGGCAGTGCCCTAAACATAATACAGACAGGACGGGTGGGCCACTGGTTTGGGTTCTACAACTGAAAACCTGGATTGCCTGCTCCACTATAAACTTCTTGTGTGATTCTGAGTGAGTAATTTGGGCCTAGAGGCTCAAGAGGTCTTTGGAACTGGGCCTCCATTCCCCAGCTGTAAAACAAGCATAAAAGCACTTCCATACTTCACAGGTTGTTGTGATGACAAATACATAAAAGATAGTGAGGTGCTCAGATACTATGGGGAATGGGGGCCTGTCACAAGGTTAGCACAGGTTTCCACTCTCTCATGCCTGTGCCGACTGGTTAAAATAAAGAGTCCCCATGCCTTCTTCGGTGCTTCACCCTTGTGTCTTTATTTACAGTGCAACAGTGTTATCCCCTTTCTCCCCCAACAGCTATCCTCAGTCAGACCCTCCCCGGGTCTCTTGGCCCCTGAGGCTCCTTTCCCCTCCCAGGCTAGCCTCCTCACTGAGATTTCCTCAGGGCTTTTATAGCCCTCCTCCTCCTCAGCCCAGTTGTTGCTATGCAACTCAACTCATAGCAGTGAGCCAGCCCTCATTAGGGCTTGCAGCTGTGCTCTTTGCTGACCACCTTAGCCCCCACACCTGACCTCCCTACCAGACATTAGGGCTTTAGCCATCATTTTAGCAGGGCATTCAAGGGATTTACCCCTGCCCTGCCACAGGGCCATATAAGTACCGTAACAGAGAGAAAGTCCTTGTCCCAATAATCTACAATTTAAGATAGAGGAACAAATTCTGAAGCTCTCTGAAATTTTTTATCCTGTCCTGGGACTTTCCCTGAGTAAAAGTGAAAACTAGGTAAAAAAAATAGTAATTTGGACTTGAACCTTTATACCTAAAATAAAACAGTAACACATTGTTTTATATTACTTGGAAGGAAGGGGAGGGAACGGGACACACAGCATAAGACAAATTTTTCTCTCCTCGTTGTTCAATTTTTACTGCTATTCCTCTTGCACTTCCTGCAGAGATTGGAGAGTGGCACTATCTGCCATAAATGTTGCTTATTTTAATGTCTTTGTTAACTTTGATTAAACTCTTCCATCACCTTATTGTTGTGGTTTGTCAGTACAAAGAGAGTGTGAATGCCACAAGGAATTTCCCAAGCTTTCACAACTCTAATTAAATATTTGCAAGTTTTTTTTAACTATATATAGAGCTTGGGTACAAGTGATCATGACTAGATCACATTTATAATATGCAAACAGAATACAGTCCAGACCAATTTTATATATAGTTAGTTTTGTCAGTAGCTACCAGTGTGGTGCTCTGCTCTTGTTCGATGATGATAACAGTCGGCTGCGTGCATGTAGGCTGGGTGCTGCCCCAGCTCTGTGCAGATAGCTGACACAGCAAACCCCGAGAGAATCCCCAAAGACCACAAACTCTAGTTAGGTACGAAGGAACCCAAGCCAGTTTATTGTCAAATGAAGCACAGTAATAGTTTCCCGTAGACACTACAAGACATACTACAAATTTGTGCCCCCTGACAATGGACACAGCCCATTCAGTGGTGGGACTTTCCACTGCCCCCTAGGCTAGACAAAGATGCACACTCTGGAATCTACTTTTATACAGTTACAGGACAGATTACTCATCCCTACTGACGTATTGAGGTACAGTCCCTTGGCTCATTAGGGTGCTGTTTCCCCTTTGATCATGTTGTTTCAAACAAACAGATCTACCCATCATGCTGTCCTGTCTTTGAGATGCACCTGCCTGTTCCTTGTTATGTCTATGGAGTGTCCTTGTATCGGGCTGTCCAGGCGCCATCTTGGCACAAGTATCAGAGGGGTAGCTGTGTTAGTCTTGTTCTGTAAAAACAGCAAAGAATCCTGTGGCACCTTATAGACTAACAGACGTTTTGAAGCATGAGCTTTCGTGGGTGAATACCCACTTTGTCAGATGCATGTTCAACAAGTTCCTCTTGTTAGCACTTATATGTGAATGCACCTGCTTCTAACAACCCTCTTCTCGCCAACTTCTGTGAGTGAGGCCTACCTCTGGCTCACAGCCCAGCTTTTGCTTAGCAATGCCTGGAAGTACTTTAGTTTAGGCCTCAGACTAGACCTCTGATACAAGAGTTTATATTTCAGGGCCTCATTTTACTACAGTTGGTGCTTTAAAAGTGTTAATCTCACAAAACTGAAAACAACTATAAGCAATATAATCTGGGAGGAAGATTTTAATCAGAAAAATGTGAATTATAATTAGGAATCATTTAAGAACTCTTTAATAGAATCCACAAACGGCACAATCGAGGAAGATTGTCACATTGGTTAAAAAAAAAATCTGGTTTTAGAAGGGTAGTGAAAGCTACTATAAAAAATTAAAAGTAATATATAAAATGTGATATAGGGGAAGTTTATAGTAATGAATGTAAATTAGAAGCTAGAATTTGTAGACAATTGATAAGGAAAGCAAAGGGACAGGAAAAAAAAAGAAAAAAAAAAAAACTATGTCCAAAAGAGTTAAGCGCAATAAGGAGGTTTTTTAAAGTATATTAGGAACAAAAAGAATCCTGACAATGGTATTGGTCCATTACTAGATGAAAATGGTAGAGTTATCAATAATAATGCCAAAAAGGTAGAAAAGGCCAATGCATAATTCTGTTCTGTATTTTGGGGAAAAACAGATAATGTAATCATATCATATGATAAAAGTCTTTCCATTCCACTGGAGGATGTTAAATAGCAACTGCTAAAGTTAGACATTTAAAATCAGTTCTGGATAACTTGCATCCAAGGACTTTAGTGTTCTCCTGCACTGGGAATTTTTAAAAGTAAGATTAGATTTTTATTTCCCTATAAGTTATGTACCAAGAATTTTTTCAGAGATGTTCTAGGGCCTGTTTTATGCAGGAGGTCAGATTAAATGATCACAATAGTCCCTTCTCACCTTAAAATCTATTCATCATTCCTCACCTGTTGCAGATCTGCAGCCAGTCAATCACTGGCTGCTTGTCTTGTTTTAAAAAGCTGATTGCTCTTGGTAAATTGTACCTTTCACTAAGTTTATACCCTGATTCTAGAATGAGCTGCATACAGGTAAACCCCTACACATGCTTCTTTGCAGGATCAGGGAATTAGCCACTGAAGTTTTCCATCAAGTACCCAGATCTGGTCTGCTCATAGAACTAGCTAAGTGGACCATTCTTGAGCTATCAAATTCCTTCTGGGAAGGCAGTGCTGCCTTGTAGCCAATCTTGGTTTCTAAAAAAAATTAATTGAGCTAGAAGGAGTGGATGGTGAGTAGCCCAATGTGTTTTCTAAGATGTTGTTTTGCATATAAATTGGAAATTATTCCTTTCCTTCTCCTGAGGTTGCAACAATCTTATTATTTTTACCCCTCCTGCCTCCCCCAATCTCTCCCCTTAGAGGAATTAGTTTAGAATTATTGGAAAATTATAACATCTTGCTGACAGTGTACTTATAAGTGATCAGTCAAATATCCACAAGGTGACAAAACAGTTTTAAGAATACTTTATTAGTCTGATAGCTTTCAAAGGTCAAGTTATTTCTCTTCTTCTATTCAAGGACATATTGTGAAGTCAATCAATTTTAGTTAAGCAATCAGACCTTTCTCTTCTGTTTTCACCTTCTAGATTAACTAGCATAATTAAAGCTCTGTTGCTAAGCAAAATGCTGATTACCTTTTTTGATGGGCAGACTGCTCCATCTGGATTCTCTGTCAATTTTCACTCATTTTGCAGTGACTGGTTTATTTAGCTTTGGTATGAACAGAAGTGTTTTACTGTTACACCATTTGCACCAGTATCAAACTTGATAATCTCAAGAGGGGAAAGAGTCAAATAAAAATGTAACCCCCCTCAAAAAAACACCTACAGAGGCAGCTAAAAACTCCCTGTTGCTTCAATGAGAGCAGAGTTGGGTCAATGCTGAAAGCTTTTCCAAATCCCATCCTAACATTTTAATTGGCCTACATCCTTGAAAATTGTCAGTAAATGGCCTGGGCCACAGAACTGGCTGAAGAAGACTGGAGTGATTTATCTCACTCCGAGGTGGGTCTGAGTCAGGTTGGGCAACAGCGTTATATGATACGATCCTACTCCTATTGAAATCATGGGGGCTTTTACGATTGTCTCCTTGGGAGACAATAGCCTTCTAACGAGCAAAATTTTCAGTTGGTGTAAATCATCATAGGTCCATTAACTCCAGATAAGATGCTTCCATAATAGTACACCAATATTCCCCAGCTGAGAAGCCGGCTCAATTCATATATGTGACCAATCAGTCCCAGCCCTCACATTTTGTTACAAAGAAAAAGCCTGATTTTGCACCCATTGAAGGAAAGGAGTGTCTTGATGGTGAAAGCAGGATCAGGGCCAAAACTGAACATTTATTGTGGGACAACAACAGAACCAGAATTGCTTTGGAGGTGACCTGAACCCAATGAAGATACATGTGGGTTCCAACTTGTAATAGTTGTGGATGGGGGAAGGAAGCATTCTCCTCTCCTCCCCACTGCTGTTGGGTGCACAGAAATGCTGAAAGTGGGGATACAGAGTGAAAGTCACCCTACTGCACCACCTACGTCTCACATAAACCCTTAAAATAATGGAACTTATCTGGCCGTCTACACTAGGATGAATTTCACCCATAGTAAATGTCCTCCCAGACGTTCCCAGCCTCAGCCTCTGATTATGCCCCGTGTCCTAGGTGCATTTCCTAAGGGTAGCTAACTGCTGCATAGCGAATGGACAAGCATTACTGTGCCATACACAAATCCATACAGGATGCAGAACTGTTGTTCTACACCTTCAGTGTCAATTTACTGAGCAAAGATGAGCGGTAAATCTACTGAGTGTTATATATTCATTATTTTAAGCATATATGTGCTCTAGGTACTTCCAATACCAATGATCTTTCCAGTAATGAATGTTGGTGCAGCATCAAGTTCCCAGTTAGTGATACCTCTGGCTTCAGTGAGCTTACAATCAATAGCTAAGACAGGACAAAATGAGTGGGTTTGACAAAGAGGAAGAGGGTCTCTGAGTCAAATGGAGTTGGTTGCTTGTGGGTCACACAAGACGTCCACTTCATCAGTGGCTTATTATTTATTTGTATTGTGGTTGCATCTAGGAGCCCTAGTCCTGGACCAGGATCCCACTGCACTGGATACATAAACAAACACAACAAAAAGACAGTCCCTGCCACACAAAGCTCACAGCAGTGGGTCCCAAACTGGATTTCAACCCCACCTGGGATCATAACATCACCAGGTAGGGTTGCAGTGAACTCTAGTGTGCAAGGGATGCCATTTTGCTCCACAAAGCATGACTTTGTGCATACCATCCATATGAGGTTACACTATGCGGAGGACTTCATTTTGTAGAGCAAAGTGGTGTTCTCCTTGTGCTTTGACCTCACCTATATAATATGTGCAAGGTCGTGCTGTGCAGAGGAGGCCATTTTGCTCTTCAAAACGGTATCCTCCATGCTGTTTGGGGTCTTAACCAGAAATACTTCATTCAAATGAAGTTGTGTTGGCAAAAATTTGGCAGCCCCTGGCTTACGGTCTAGAATTCTACCACAGAAAGGATATGCAGTGTTGCAAAGCTGGGAAATTAAAGATGGATTTTTTGATCCCTCAGGTACAATACAATGAACATGCTGCTGGGGATGCCCAGAGCTGTGACCCACTGTGTTACCTCTCTGCCTCAGGCAGACGGAATTTTGATGGTGATTAGACCGCACGTCAGACCCCTGCCACAACAGTTTGTCTTCTTTACTAGCATACTCCTCAAGGCTCTCCCAGCTCACACCTCACCTCACAGATAACAATCAGTTAGTTCCAGTCCCTGAGATCCTCAGAGAGGTTTCTCTGCAATGCTCAGCTCCTACCTCTATGTGTTAACAGATGCTATTAGGTTTGTTCAGCTGTTAAAGAGTCAGTACATTACAGCTTATTAATTTAACTGAGGTAAATACACCCTTTCAAATACAGCATTGAATTAGTTTATACTAAAAGAGCATAGATTAAATGATACCAAGTAAAAGAGATGAAGATAGAGATGGTAACAAGCAAATAAATGTGAAAAAAACACATCTAAATGTCTAAAATTCAGTTTAGCAGGAGACTGTCTTTGTTCAAAATGGTTTATCTCAACCCCAGTCTCCTTTCTAACTTTTTACTGGCTGGTGTGGCCAGGATCCATTATAGAGATCAAATCACATGGTTTCTTTGTCTCCTCAGCTGAACGATAAAAATGGAGTCCCTCTGTTTCTTATCGCCCAAAAATGTCTTACAAATCAGGAAGGGCTCCTAGGGATTCAGTGTCCTGTGTCTCTCTGGGGTTCAGGAGCCATGTTAATTCTCTGTCTCTTGAGTTCAGGGTCAGGATAACACTGGATAGTTTAGCTCCATGGCTTTGTTTACCCACAGTCATTTGTCTAAGGTCAGTTTATCACTTTTTCCTAGGCTAGTTTGTCCAGTCTTACACATTGTCGGGGTTCACTCCCCACTCTGAACTCTGGGGTACAGATGTGGGGACCCTCATGAAAGACCCCCTAAGCTTATTTCTACCAGCTTAGGTTAAAAGCTTCCCCAAGGAATAAATTCTTCCTTGTCCTTGGATAGTATTGCTGCCACCACCAAATGAGTTAGACAAAGATTCAGGAAAAGGACCACTTGGAGTTCCAGTTTCCCCTTTCACTCCCCCTTCCTGTGGAGGCTTGAGAATAATATACCAACCAAATAGATGAATGAGGTGAGCACAGATCAGACTCTTGGGTTTTAGGACACTAAAAATCAATCAAGTTCTTAAAAGCAGAACTTTATTATAAAGAAAGAAAAGTAAAAGAAGCACCTCTGTAAAATCAGGATGAAAGGTAATTTTAAAGGGTAATAAAATTTAAACCATAGAGGATTCCTCTCTAGTCAAAACTTCAGAAATAAACCTCCTTCTTAGCACAGAGAAAATTCACAAGCTAAAAGAAAAGATAAGCTAACACATTTCATTGCTATTACTTTCAATTTTTATAAACTTAGATGCTTATTTCAGGTAGGGTTTTACGAGATGGTTTTCCTGCTCTGGTCCCTCTCTGTCCCAGAGAGAACAACAAAGAGAGCACAAACAAAACCTCTGCCCACAGATTTGAAAGTATCTTCTTCCCTTATTGATCTTTTTAGTCAGATACCAACCAGGTTATTTGAGCTTCTTAACCCCTTACAGGTAAAGGAGGGATTGTATGCTACCCTTAGCTGTATGTTTATGACACACATGTTCTAGTAACTTCACATACACTATTAACACATTCATTTTACAATATTAATAATCATGTTAGCTTTCATATGATACCTCGGAAGACATATTTCATATAAACATTACAGTAGCGTGTGTTGTGTGAATACAGAGGTGTCTCGGGTCACAATGACACACAGCAATTAGACTACAAGAAAGGTCTCCAATATAATTTTAATAAGAGCTTCTTTGCTTTCTTCTTCTGAGGCTCTCTTACTGGTCTGTCACCCAGCCTGCAGGTTAATCAACAAAATTTTGTTCATCCACGGCGGCAGCATTTGTATGGTACTTCAGACATTTGATGTATGATCCAAACGCTCCTGCACAGAGAACTTGTGTCTTCCTATTATACAAATGAAAACATATATGCAATGAGCTAATGTAGTTAATATTCACAGGGGCTTTTTCCATGACACTGATTTCTGACAAAGCAACCTCAAAGTTTGCCTGTCACATATGGCTTCTTCCAACATGACTACTGAAGACTCTAGCTCTTGACTTTGTTTCCTTTATTTTTTGCTGTGGGTGACTCTATAAAATGGTTTCTCCTGCCAGCCACAGGCTGCTAGCCTGACCCTGAGCCCTAATGTTCCCCTCTCTTACTAGAGTAACTCTACTGGCTTCCCTGGACTTACTTCTGATCCATACCAGAGTATGTAAGAGAATCAGGCCCCTTGAGATTACTTTTCCCTGCCTCAAGATTCTGGCAACCACTCTGTCTAAGGAAGCATGCAGCCTCCTCCTGGAGCCTGGGCAAAGCACCAAAGAGGTACATTTCCCATTGTAACCCTTCTACCCATCTGAATTGGCAGCAACAAGGGCCAAGTTCAGTATCTGGGGGTTCTGTTTCAATAACGCAATGCAAAACCAGCTTGAGCTCCCACCCAGTGACCTGGGACAATTACATACCACCCCCCAGGCACCTCTAAGAGGCAATACTTCCCATCTCGCAAGCACAGGGTCTGAATGTAGCAAAATCCTTTTAATAAAGGAGGGAAACAATGTGACTTTATGTTGGGAAAACACCACAAACAGGATTCATAACACAAACTATGAGCAAAAAATCCCCCCTCAAGTAAGTCTGGCAGTATCCTTTTCTCCTCAGGGTCTTAAGTCCAGCAACCCAAAAAATGACCCAAAGTCCCAAAAGTCCAACAACTCAAAAGTCTCTGTCCCTGGTCAGTGCAGCCTCAGAGTTCAAAAGTTTATCTGCAGAGTTTTACCTTCCACCTGCGGGTGCGGGGGCGCAGCAGTGTTAAGGGACACCTCACATGGTCCAAGGTCAACTGCCCCACCTCTCCATGGGGTTCTGCTGCAGCCTCCACCATGAGCCACTATGCCAGCTGATCCAGCCGTTCCATGAACTGCTCTGCTCTGCCAGCTGCTCCACTCCACCAGTCGTCCTGCAAACTCCTCTGCTCTGCCAGCTGCTCAGCAACATAGCTTCAGGCCTCCCCACAGCACTCAGTGATTTCAGCTTGTAGTAGGGGAGCCTCAGTGCTGGTGCACCATTGGCCCAAAGTGAATTCAGCTCAGCAGCCTGTAACTAGACTCCTAATAGAATTAAAATTATCTCTGATATTCCCCAGTAGAGAGAGGAGAAGGTGCAATTAGTATTTCAGGTCCTCAAAAGGGGCCCATACCACCAAGTATAAATACCTGCCTCCAGCCTCTCTAAATTCACTGGGTTTTGGAACCCATGTCCCTTGTCTAGAGAGTGCTACTTAGTTGATGGTGAGTCCCTCTCTCATAAAACAGTTTCATTGTCCTTGATTCACATAATCAGGTTAACACTTTATTCTTCCTGCCCCAATAACAGAGAAACTGGGGGTACTACAGCAGCCACAGTGACCATTTGGGCTTCTGTGGATTCATGCTAAACGATGTGGTTGTGCCTATGCAAACCAGATCAGCCCCTGAAGTTCTTTTCCACAACTCACCACAATTCACCACCAGATATCAGGGTACAGCTCATCCTGACTCTGCTTACACCATAAAAGGTGCACTGAAATCCTTCTTCAAACTCCCCTTACTGAGAGGTCTACAAAAAAAACCTTGGCAATGATTAAGTTACTGGTGTGCAGAGACCACGGCCAATCATACTGACTAATTTTTCCTTGTGGTCCCCCTTCTGTCTGTCTCCCACCATTATCTGAGACTCTAAGTTCTTTGGGGGAGAAACAGTCTTTTTGTTCACCATTTCTACTAGCACCATGGGGTCTCGATCCATGACTGGGGCCTCTAAAGATAGTATCATAGCAATCATCTCCTTTAATCTGCACATTATGAGCACAGATCCATCAAGGCTCAAGTTAACAGGCACATAGGCCCCGATCCTCAAAGGATTTAGGGACTTAACTCCCAGTGACAGCATTTGAGGAGCTGGGCCATGCTGCTTGCTCTTCATGGACAGAAGGGGAATTCTGCACATGAATAAAGGAAGTATAAGGTCTTAGTTTTCATTGTCTCAGCCATTCCTCCTAGACTGTACTAAGGCTAATGCTATATTGTTTCTTTTCCCTCTTTGTTTTTACTTCCATGCTTCTATTATTTAATCAGACTTCTGAATGAGAAGCATTTAGGAATGATGTATTCCATTTGAGTCCTCCTCTGCTGAATTAAATTAGCATGGTTATATAATTAGTTTCTTACTTCCATTGCTCTTACGTTTTGCAACTCAATCTATTGCAACAAAAACAAAAAAAACACCAATCATCACACAGCCCCCTCTCATCCCAAAACCTTGATGTTATGTAAAATTGAAAGGGATATTATTGGAATCCAATGGCTGATTACACATGAAAAGTAGATGTGTGATCAGACATTAGTCACTGAGTAGCTGGAATGAATTCCAGCTAATTACTCTTCCCAGGGAAATTTTGAAGACAGATGCAGTTGAAGTACATTTTTCCTTTGGAAAGAAATGTTCTAGGGGGGGAAAAAAAGCCAGTTCTTAGAAACATAGGAATATGGTGATCTGAAGCAGTAGCTTTATGTAAAGATATTCAAAGGCAAAAAATGAGAATTAGGTATTAAACTTCTATTGACTTTCAATGAGAGTGACCAGCCATCCAGCATGTCTTTGAAAATCTTTCCTTTGGTGATCTGCGCAGACTTAGAAGTGTATTTCATCTAGAACTGAGGAGCAGCGTAGGGCCAGATCATCAACTGCCATAACGCAACATAGCTCTGATGGATTTCCACAGACTGAGGATCTGGATATATTCAAAGATATCTTTGTAGTGCTCTATGATAAAGATTCTCAACTTGCTTTAGCTTTTGAACTTGTCCTTTTTTTTTCATAGCCATAAACTGTCAAAAGGAATTTTGTGCTAATATAGGCCCTGATATTGAAATCATACTGTTTTCTAAAAATGCACACCCGTTACCTGAGATTGCTAAAATTAAAAAGGACAACACCACCAACAACAGCAAGAAAAAGTTTTTTTGTTGTTGTTGTTGTTTTCTTTTTTTTTTGGTTTCAGTGTGTTCACACCATACATATTTATTTGGGAGCTGGAAAATGTATTACCTGCCAACAAAGGAGGAAAACATGTATTGCTAACCGATCCTAATTGTGTCTAAAATATTATATTTCCCTAACTTATGTAGAAGAAACCTCATTATGGGGAAAACCTGTCCGTATCTATAAAATTTCTGCATAAGGAAAGATGGCCTTGTAACTAACACACTGACAAGATCTGGGTTCAAGTCCAGCCTCTATCACAGGCTTCTTGCATAAACTCAGGTAAATCACTTAATCTGTCTGTTCCTCTGCCCTATAAAATTGGGAAGAATAGTATTCAGGGTATTTATATTTAAGTATTTTGGAACAAGATCTTGTGTGTATATGGTTCCTAGCACAATGGCACCCTGGCCGCAGCTTGGCTGTCTAGGTGCCACCATAATACAATTTATAAGTCTCATTACACAGTGAATCTAAGGAATTCTTCCTTTGTGTAGAAAGCTCCCTAGAAGGAAGTAAGGAGAAGATAGAGCCATGGCACTATTCCCCCATCATTCCAGGCTACTGAGCCACTCAGACACACTTGGAGGAGCAGGGTTGGTTCTCTCAAAGGCCCTCAGTAACCACACTGCAGTTATCTTCAATTGTCCCAGGTTGCTTCAGTACAAGGATGGACTTACATTTCTGATTGTGAATGCTGGCTGGAGGAGAAGCTTCATGGTCTACCCCGACTTTAGGGAGCGGTACAGCTGTGCAGTTAAAAACACTACAGAGATCAGTGTAAACGGTGCATGTATTTAAATCAAAATTGTATGCAAGGAGCTGATTATTTTCTTCCCTCTTGTTCCCTCCATTTTCCTCCGCCTCCATCCAGTATGTGATTTATAAAGAGAGAGTAAGAGAAAGAAGTGTAATTCCTTTGGGCATAAACAATAAAGCTGCCGACACACCTGATTGATGATACGGCTATACAGGTCTGTTTATTTACATCTATGTGAGATTCAATTTAATATTGGCTGGATTTTTTTTAATCTTTATCTATATTTACTTGTATACTGGAACAAGTAATTTTAGCACTTGCATACATTCTTCCAAATGAGTTGAGAGCACACGGATAAAGCTTTCAATGTCTTTGCTATTGCATGAGATGATTATGCTTATTTTCTAAAGCCCTAGTCTTCCTTGCAAGGTTTCTTCATTTTTAATAGTCTTCAAGTGGCACAAAGTCTAAAATGTAAACTCCTTTGGGGTGAAGTTCACTGGTGGGCAGGGGCTGACGTAAAGTTGTTTTTGCCACTGAAGTCTCGTGGGAGGAGATTTTAGTGGCACATAATCCTTGTGCTCAGTCCCCCACATTGGGATGAATTTCAGTCTTGAAGAATCAGAAACCTGTGTTCATATTGCTGTGGTACCTATAGGGCCCAAATTAGTGCTTTGTTACACCGTACCAAGCACCTGGTAAGACACTCAATGAAGTAGGAGAACATTCATTTTGTAAATACCTGGAGGATGAAGGGGTGTTATTTAGCAGACAATATGGATTTACTAATAACAAAACATGCCAAACTACCTTAATTTCGTCCTTTGGCAAGGTAACTGGCTTGCTGGATAGGAGAAATGCAGTGAACATAATATACCTGGCCTTTAGCAAGACTTTTGACACAGTCCCACATGACCTTCTTATAAGTAAGCTGGAGAAACATGGGCTTGTTGGAACTACCATTAAGTGGATGCATAAGGGTTAAACAATCACAAACAAGGAGTAAGTATTAATGGAATGATGTCAGATTGGAAGAAAGTCTTGTGTGGGGTTCCACATGGATCTGTTCTGGGTCTGTTGTTATTTAACATCTTTATTAATTACCCGGATGTAGGAATAAAGAGCATACTGATCAATTTATCAAGAGCCTTTTGAATTTAGGCCTATCCTCCAAAGTGTTTGAAACCCTATTTGCCTCTGCTTTGTGTCATCGAGAAATTTGGAGAACTGGGCTATAGACAACAAAATGGAATTCAACAAAGACAAAATGTAAAGTGCTACACTTAGAGAAAAAAAACCAAATGCACAAATACAGAGTGAGGGAAAACAGGCTTGGCAACAGCACTGCTGAGAAGGATCTGGGAGTTGTGGTGGATCACACTAGTAGCAGGGTGGTAACCCTGCTCCAGCCCTGAAGGGGTTAAAGCATCCCTGGAGAAGTCTGTGGCTGGAAAAAGCTAGGCTGATTCCGGAAAGCAGCCACAGGTGAGGCCATGTCCCAGTCAGGCCACAGCTGACTCTATAAGAGGGCTGAGAGCCAGAGACTGGAAGGCATTCTCTCTCTAGCTTTGTGAGAGAGAAGGACCTGGCTGCCTGGGAAGCTAACGAGGGTACCTAGGGTAGAGCAGTCCCAGGGAAGGGCAAAGGGAGCTGGGAAGCTCCAGCCTAGCAAAGCCCCAGGCTGCAGGCCTAGTTAAGGGCCCACAAAGGGATACTGGGGCAGCAGAGAGGCAGCCCAGAGATAGGCAGAGGTAGCTGGTCCAATCCCCCTTGCCAATGATGAGTGGTTTATAGACTGCAGTCCGCCCCAGGGAATGGGGACTAGATAGTGACTGGCAGTAACCACTAAGGCAAGGTGGGGATAGAGGGTTGGGGGTTCCCCTGGGTGGGGAGATCCAGAATGTGGGGTACTGGTGTGGGCAGAACCTCTGGGAAAAGGGCATCAGGATCTGGGAAGGAAACGGGGCCAGCAGCAGGCGAGACACCGGCCTGCAGAGGGTGCTCCGGCTGGAAAGAGCTAATTCCCTGGATGACGAGGAAGAGGTGCTGCAGTGGTGAGTCATCGCCACACTACAACACCCTCAACATGAGTCAATGTGACGCTGTTGCCAAAAAAATAAATAAAACAGACAATTTTACGTTGCATTAACAGAGGCGTAGCATGTAAATCATGGGAGCTGATAGTACCACTCTACTCGGTGCTGGTTAGACCTCAGCTGGAATAGAATCCAATTTTAGTCACCAATGTATAGAAAGAATTGTAGAGAAACTGGAAAGGATCCAGAGGCAAGTGACAAAGATGATTAAAGGGATGGAATGCAAACCATCTGAGCAACGGCTGAAGGAACTGGGTATGTTTACCTGGAAAAGAGGAGATTAAGGGGGGGGGGGACATGATTGTGGTCTTCAAGTACTTGAAAAACTGCCATAAAAAAAAGATGGAGAAAAGTTGTTCTCTTTTGTTGCAGAGGGCAGAACGAGAGGCAATGGGTTCAAACTACAGCATAGCAGATTTAGATTAAATCTTAGGAAAAAAACTTCCTAACTGCATTTCATTGTCCTACTGTTCTTAAATTACCTAGGGAAGTCATGGATGCTCTGTCACTGGAGGTTTTCAGAAAGAGGCTGAATAGCCCACTGTCTTGGATGGTTTAGTCAGAAATATTCCTGTATCTTGGCAGGGGGTTAGATGCCCTTGCAGTCCTTCCTAACCCTATAGTTCTATGATTCTAAGAAATAGTCCCTACCGTGAAGAATTTACAATCACAGGGATTGGAAACAGCGGTATAGACAGGTACCTAAAGTCACACTGCATGTCATTTGCAGAGCCAAGCATAGCAAACAAGTCCTCATCAAGCACCCCTGTCACTGAACCATACTGCCGCTCAAATACCCCCTAAAATTACTACTACTTCAGAGTATCGCACAGGATGGCATGACAAATATTACCAAGCTTTCATGAGAAAAGAGGATTTGGAGGGTTGAGGTGGGTGTTGGCTTAATGATGCAAGACATGCTTATGTGTTAGACATATACAAGTCAGCATCCCATTTGGCCCTTAAGATTCTGTAAAATATCTAGCAAGATATTATGGAAGTTGATTAGTGGTTTATTTTTTAATGCTAGACTGTCTGATAATGCAATGTCTCTGAAATTAATAGAAGTATTCATAAATAAGAGATTTAGATTAAAAAACAAACAAACAATGTGAAAATGGAAGCTTTCCCAGAGCTCTCCTGCGTAGACCGTTGGTAAAAGGAGGACAGCTAATGGAAACTGAAGCCAAGGTTTACATGGAACAGATCATGGAATCTTCCCACTTACTCCTAGTAGCTTGATCTATTTGCAGTTTTGAAAGTCTCCACTGTGGTCATGCTTTTAAGTGGTAACTGAATATTTCTGTACTCTGTCAGAATATCTAAGAAATTCTATCCTAGAACTCCCTTTGCACAATAGCAGCTTCTTTAAAAGAACAACCCTTGACAATCATTTTCTTCCTAGTAACCAATCGCTACTAGCTTATACTTGGAAAATTTACAGTTTCCCTGGAAATCTGGAAATTGTTATGCAAACAAGAACAAAAAAACTGATTTTGCCATTTTCACTGACAAAAAATAAATAAAAATTCAGAGGCTTCCCATTTGTTTAAGTGGACATTTTTTCTGTCTTAAGCATTCTTTTTCGAGTTTCAAAATGTTTTCCTGGTAAGAGGAAAGCGTGCTGGTCTCTGCAAGTTATTTATAAGGGCTACATTATCAGACCTGGCACTCAATCACAAAGTGAAACAGATGTTTTACCTGGGATGTCTCCTTGCAAGCAGCTACAAATTAAAGAAACTGCTTTAACTTTTAGCACTTACACAGTTATCTGTTTTCCATCACAGCTTTTTCCACACTTCTCAATCACTGTGTTGCCCAGAGTATATTTGGAGCTAAAAAACTTTTCAATTAACCATTGACAACAAAACAAATATATAACATCCTATCTGTAATGATGGATTCTGTATGTTTGGGCCTACATTTTCAAGAGTGGTTAGTGATGTTGGATGCCTCTCTTTTTAAGTGCCCTATATGAGGTACTTTAAAAAGGGACCCGATTTTCACAGAGAACTGACAACACATCCTCTGAAAATAAGGTTCTTTTGAGGTGTCTCTAGTTGGGCTCTTAGACTGAGGCACCTAGAATTGCTAGTCCTCTATGAATGTTTTGGCCTAGGACACTACAGTGATGGGTACTGCCATCTGAAAAAGAAAAAAAATCAGATGATTATAGAGCCTCATGTTGGACTCCAAAAAGTTTAGGCACTTAAAATCAGCAGTCACTTTGGGCTTTGGTCACTTTTCACTATTTTAGTTAACTGCCTTTTTCCATGAGTGCAATCTTCACTGATATCCCACTGTGGCCTTGGAAATTGACATGATCTCGCAATGCTATCTGTCCTGCGGTATAATATACAGATAGTGTGTGAATGGGCATATAGGCCATTGTTTTTTAAAATCTAATATCTCTGTGGAGTACATTGTGCTGCTTGTGTGATTGATAAATCTTGCTAGAGCTGGAAGAGAGTTCAGACAAAGGTTTCCTGGTGACAAATTCAGATTTGGTGACAAAGCTTTATGCAAGTTTGTGTCACTTCATCAGGATCTTGATGAGGCCAGTCAGGATCAAGGGTCAGAGCAGGGTCAAACCTGACCCTGAAAGTAGCAGAGGAATATATAGTCAAGCTCCAGGCCAGAGTCCATAAATCCAAGTCAGGTTTCAGGGTCCAGGTTAAGAAGCAAGGTCCAAATCAAGACATAAGCTAAACTAGGAGTTCAAGAATAGATGTAGTCACAGCATCTACAGAAGATCCACATAATGTCTGGATACTTCCTGGAACATCCCCTGGGCTCTGTGCCCTATATAAGTCCATCCATGAGATGCTGCCTGTCGAAGCCCTTGAGGCGAGACATCTTGAAGGCAGTGTCTGTAGCAGGCGATGGGTAACGCAGTGCAAAACTAGTTAATCCTGCTGTTGGGTAGCAGTATTGCAGTATTTGCTGCCTGGAAACTCTGCAGGCCCATGTTTGAGATTAACTGGGCCTTAACGCACGTTCCGTTAATTCTCTTTGTTGACCCAACCATACTCATAACCCCCCAAAAGACTAAAAACCATTACATCTTTTAATTCCAAACAAAGTTATTTTGAAATTTCCTTCAAATGTATTTAAGATGTTAAAAAAGTGTAAAAAGGGGCTCAAAATCGAAACAGTGTTTCATTTCAGGTTGAAGATGGCATGTTTTTTATTTTTCAGAATTCCCAGCAAACTGAAAAATCAGTTATTCACACAGTTTTAGGCTTTGCTCCAGAAGCATCTCTTCGTGTTGGCAGTGTCACTAGTAATGGTTTAACTGACCGTGCAATACATTTCTATAATTCTAATAACTGCCCTGCCCTAGTCTTCCATTTTAACAGCTTTCCTGAACAAGATAACTGCTATAACTGAGGGATTTTTTTTTATTTTCTTGATTCCTTTAAGTCAAGCGTTAGATCATTATACCTTAGAGCCTGTGCTACGTTCCTGGGTTATTAAGATGGACACTTGATTGTCTGATTGAATAGTCTTTGTTACCATCAGACGTGAAATTTTATTGATAGACTTGCAGATCCTAGCCACAGTGGACTGTCACTCATAACAGGTCCAGATTCTTTTTGAATTGGAGCACTGTTTGCTTAATTGCTCATCTGGCCGAAGGTATCTCAGATGAAGCAACAAAACTTTGTTCTGCCCCACTGGAGCTCAAGCCTTTATATGCAGCTGCTAGGTGGAAATATTGGGAGAATCTAGACTGCTATCTCTTCAGTATTTGGATATCACATAGCAATATTTCATCATTTCTATTACAATAGCATCAGAAGAGCCAATTCAGATAGGTTCCTACTGTGAGGCACTGCCCACATACAGTAAGGACTTGGCTACACTTGCGAGTTACAGCGCACTAAAGGAGCCACGGGCATACTAGCTCACTCCCCATCTACACTGGCAAGGCACACAGAGCGCTTTGACTCCGTGGCTACAGCACTCCTGGTACTCCACCTCGGCGAGTGGAATAATGTTTGCTGCGCCCCTGCTGGAGTGCCGCGGCACCAGTGTGAATGAGGTGTTGCATTACTGTGCTCTGACTGACCTCCAGAAACATCCCATAATCCCTTTAAGTCAAGTGGCCACTCTTGTCATTGTTTTGAACTCACTGTAGGAATTCTGTAGGAATGCGGATATGCCCTTTCAAAGCTCCATTTATGACAGCTGGCAGCTTACCTGCTCTGGGACAAAGGAGGCATTACTGAGGAATGCTGCTTCTTTTGAGTGAGTGAGAGAGAGGCAGAGTGGGAGGGAGGGAGGTCTGCTGCTGTCTGAACTTAAAATACAGCATGCTGACTTGCTCTCAGCCCCCCAAAAACCCACTCTCTCTCCCCCCACATACCCACAACACACTCCTTGTCACACTCCACCTCATCCCCCACATTTGAAATGCACATTGCAGCCACTTGCATGCTGGGATAGCTATCACAATACACTCCTCTTTGTGGCATTGAAAGAGCTGCTAATGTGGCCACGCCAGTGTGCTTCCAGCTGAGAGTGTAAACACTCAGCGCATTTTGCCTGCTGCAGTCTCTGAAGGCTGGTTTAACTCCCAGCGCTTTACAGCTGCAAGTGTAGCCATGCCCTAAGAATCCTTGCCGTTAAGAAAGTACAGTTTAAATAGACAAGAGCAGGGAGAAGAAAAAAGATTCTTCCCCCATTTTATAGATAAGGAACTGATACATAGACAAAAAGTGACTTGCTAAAAATCACAGAGGACATCTGGAGCTGAACCCACATCTCTCAGTCTTGCACCATTGCTCTAACTATAGACTCACCCTTGACCGCTCGCTTCCCAGATCTCAAATGGTGTGGTGACTTTTTTTTCCCAATGTATGATCAAGAGTGGCCATTGGAGGCAAGTGAAGCTTAATCTGGGTTTGATAAGGATGATGCTAGTGGGCTGGGGAAGGTATACACTGTACCACAATGCCTACCATAGCCAAATGTACTGCATTGACAATACACAGTGTCAAATGACTTAAGCATGTTGGGATAGGACCTCAGCTGATATAAATTGAAGTTTATGCATAGACTCCAGTTTACACCCTCCGAGACTCTAGGAAATTAAGATTGACTGTTTGCGGGTGGTTATTTTTTTTTGTACACACAAGCACTTCAGAGACTTTGACGTCTTGATCTTATTACAAGCACCAAAGCCTAAATATCTCTGTGTTTATCAGAGTTACATTTTCCCTCTCCTCTTAGCTCGGTTACTTGGTTGACCTACTTTCCAACACTTTCCCTAAAGGTAACAAAACCTTCTGAATCTCCCATACTACTTTTGATCTCTTTAATGAACAGGACCTCCATCTGAAGGCAGTGCATAGCTACACACAGTAGAAGAAATCCCAACAGCTCTTTGTCACCCAAGAGATGATTTGCATATTAGGTCAGGCAATAGTTTCCATCAGATCTCTAATGGGAAGCTCATTGCCCTATTCCTGCTAATTATATTTGAGCTAGAATGGCAGAGTTGGATTTTTAAAAGGTGTTTTTTAAAAAAAAAAGGAAAGTTTTTAAAGATGAACTTGGCAAGTTTACATTGCAAGACTGTTACGGGAAGATTCTCAAAGGCACAAATGGGAGATAATTGAACCACTTAATTCACATCAAAATTCAGCGTGAACAAGGCAACTAGCTTTCTTAGGACTCTTTGAACACCTCTTCTTCCAGCACCAAACCACAAAAACCCAGCTGGACATTGGGGATGCCAATGATGTCAAAGGAAGATCCCTTAAGAGTTCATATTGCTCCTGAGGGCTGATCTAGAGTGCAAAGGAAATATAGACTCTTGGGGCTTGTCTTCACCACAACAGTTAGCATACTTGAGCTAACTGCACTTCGGCTAGCCTAGCTCCACAGAGAGCATGAGGACTCACTTCAAAACACTCCAGTTACATGGAGTGATTGGATTAGCTGCTGATGGGTTATAATTTAGTAATAAAATGGGGATGCAATAGCTAACTCGAGCATCAGCATCACTTGAGCTTCAGAAGCTCTCTTCTCCCCCAGTAGGGTACATCTACGTGGCACACGTGATCAAGTCTCCCAGTCTAGGTCATAGACCTCTACCCCGTTATAACATGACACAATATAACATGAATTTGGATATAACATGGTAAAGCAGTGCTCCGGGGGGCAAGGCTGTGCACTCCGGTGGATCAAAGCAAATTCAATACAATACGGTTTCACCTATAACGCGGTAAGATTTTTTAGCTCCCGAGACAGCATTATATCGAGGTAGAGGTGTACTCTGTCTTGTGCTAGTACTTAAAAAAAAAATATTGCTGTGTAGACAGCACTTTGAAGTTGCACCTCAGACTGCAGCTTGGACTCAAACCAACCCCCCTACCTTGGGTTGGATCTTGCCTCTGAAGCTTAAGTCACATCTTCAAAGTGCTGTCTACACAAAATTATTTTTAAAGCCCGATTCTGCCAAGGCAAGCTGGGAAGCTCCCTGGCACATGCTATGTCAAAGTACCCTTATGTGTTAGCTAGCTCAAGCTTAAAGCAACATTTAATTGAAGCTGGACACTTGTGTGTGGGTGGAGTTGAGTTTGGTGTGGGGGGTAACCCTTGAGTTATTATTTCAGCTAACTGTGCTGTGAAGACACTCTGTGTTTGAGCTCTTGATAACTCTTTTCCCAGTAGGTGTGATGGAGTAAGCCACACCTACAAAGAATGGGGGAATATTTATGTCAATGGGGCCAAATCCTTGTTCACTTGGAAATAATGGAAATTTGACTCTATGTCTGCAGCAGAACCCTGAATAGGACTGAAATAACCCATCTACCAATTTCCTTACATTTCTGTTTAGCTGCATTAGCATTTGGAGAGTATCCAGACTGACTAGTTAGATGTGTGCTGAGGTAAGTGGTGAGTACATAACTGCCGGTATGGCACAGAAGCACAACAAATGCTATAAAGATAAAATTGTATTGCAGGCGTTATGGTTTATTTTAAATAGGCAGTTCCAAAGTACCATTGTTACAGTGTAACAATGAGCTCCTCAGATGGTGATGCCAAAAACTATTCTAGGCCCCACTGTGCAAGTCAGTGCTTGAATACAAAATATTTACTGAGACTTAGGAACACAGATATGGATTCTTTGAAGAGAGTGCTTGCTTATTAAGCATTATAATTAAAAAAAAACATAGCGTGGCACATTCAGAAGGATTGTATTCTCCCTTTGAAGGGAAAATACTGAAAGATAAGTCAGGCTATTCAGCTGGGGAGACCATTCAGAATGTGAGAAAGATTTTGACCCATGATGATCACAGATAGCTTAGGTCTGGGCCCCTCAGGAGGAGGGGTAGTCTAGTGGTTAGGGCACTAAACTGGGACTCAGGAGAGCTGGGTTCCAATCTCTGTTCTGTCATTGCTCGTGTGGCCTTCGATTGATCACTTTGTGACTCAGTCTCCCTTCCCTAAAAGGCAGATAAAAGTCTTGCCCTACCTCACAGATACTGGGAGTAGAGTTGGTTAGAACATCTCATTTCAATTAAACCAAAATCTGTGGTGAAATGGTACTAATTTTGATTAAGTTTTGTCAAAAAAAATGAAACAAAGATGTCAGAATATCCCCCCTTCACACTCAGAATAAAGTTTATTTTTTTGGGTTAAAAATGTCTCATATTTACCTTAGTTGATATAATTTTTTGAAAAGGCTGTGTGGCGGGGCAGAGTGGCCCTGCACTGGTACAGCAGGGGTTAACCCTTCCTTCCTAGCAGAGGAAGCCACACCCAGGAAGCTCTGCTGGCCATGCTCCAACTGGAGAACAGATATAAAAGTCTGCAGATCAGCTCAGTCTGGGCTGACCACTGGAGGAGAAGTATGCATGCTGCCTGCTTCTCAATAGGGAGAGCCTGTATGTCAGGATTCAGCCAAGCTGAGGCACTACCTGGGACCCCAACAGGGGATGTCACGGGAGAAACAGACCAGAGGACCCTCTGACCCAGATGAACTAGTATTTATGGTAGAAAGTGACACAGGGGAATGCTAGAGACAGACAATGTTAGAGTTGTAGGGAAGCTTGACGTGTTGCAGGTGGTTTCCCACTGACTGAGGGGCAAGGAGAGTTTGACACTACCAGGGCCCTGGGTTGGGGCACGGTGCAGAGAGTGGGCTTGAAGGAGGTTTATATGGACTTTGGCCGCTAGACCATGCTACCCCGCTTGTAAGGAGGTTTGTATGGACTCTGACCTCTAGGCCGTGCTACCCTGCTTGTAAAGAAGGTTATATAGACCGTGACCACTAGGTCACGCTACTGTGCCAGATAGCGGTGATAGTAGGGACTTCCCCACCCCCACCCATTACACCAAAAAATTAAAAATATTGGCTTTTTGTCCCAGTTTGAGATAACTAATATTTGTGGTTGTGATGGGGTGAACTCAGCCCGCACTGGGCTGCGAAAAGGTTAACTCCTCATTGTGGGTGAGAATGTCATGCCCCCATGTTCCTACTGGGCCTGGTCCAGGTATAGCAGCAGTATAAGAGGGAGCAGCCCGGCTCAGTGTGGGCTGACTGCTGGTGAGGAAGTATGGTCCTTGACGGCTTCTTCCTAGGAACCACTGAAGCCACGGAAGCCAGAGGCATCGAGACCTGAACAGATGCCCAGCTACATGTGTACTCCCCAGAGAGGTCTGAGCTACAGGGGGTTGCACTGGCCAAAGAACCCGGAGACCCCAAAGATGCACAGATCGCTGACTGGGGTGACAAGGTAGGAAGTAGCCCGGGGGGGACTAGCTATTGTCCCAAGGCAGGTCAGTGTGTTGCAGACAGATCCCCACTGACCCAGTGGCAGACACACTTGGCACTGCAAGGGCCCTGGGCTGCGACCTGATGGAGCAGGGAGGACCCAGGTCCCCTATCTGAGTGCCACCCTCCCTGGGTAGTGCCCTTTCCCCCCGAAAGCAGACATATAGCCCCACAGAGCAGATGCTGAGACATCATTTATGGGCAGTGGTACTAGATAGACGTTTGTCTAGTTACTGAATCCCTATGAACGTTTGGTATTATGAATGACTCATGAAGAAAGTAAAGACATTCATGGAAAGCTTTGGTTAGTGGACTATGCTTTACACAGAGCGCTAGAGTGTAATTAACTTCTGCATGTGTATGCACAAGGGAAAGCACAAAGAAACTCCCTTCTGTGTTCCTGGGCTCCATTACAGGCCGCCTAGTAACTTCCTTCATATATGCAAGCCCCTCCCATTAAAGCATCCTTAAGGAGGCAAAGCCCCGCTCTTCAACCTCTCTGCTCCAGCAGTAGTGCAGGCTGAGTTCACAGAAGCAAGGGTTAAAATAGACTAAAACAAGAGGTCATGCTCTCACCTCACCAACCAAAGAAGATGGGGTACTGTAGAGGAGTGCTGTTACACTAACCATGGAAAAGAGAGGTGCTTCCCTCAGCCTGCAGGCATTTAAGGATATTTAGGACAAAGATCATCTTTTTAGTTTGTGTTTGCACAACATGTTGCTCAGTGGGGCCCTGGTCTATGATCATGTCTCTTAAGTGCTACAGCAATACATCTAAGCTATAAAAATACTTGCACATGAAATAAGGGCCCGCCAAGATGACCTCCTGAGGTGTATTCCAGCCCTAATCTTCTGTGATTCTAAGTCCACTTACAGCCATACTGAAACCTGGCGAGAGCGTGTGCAGTTCTATAATAGAACTGATCAGAAAATGGTATTTTTTTTAAATGTTCATGTAAAATAATCCCTAAACATTTTCACGAAAAACCCTGAAAACTGAAAATAGTCTTAATTAAGAAACTGAAAACTAACAAACTAAACTTCAGTGAAAATTGTTTTGATGACTACGTGTTTAATTTCTTTTTAAAAAGGGCTGAATGAAAACTTGACTCTTGACTAGCTCAACTCCATAGCACTCAGTGTTTAAGCCTAGGATGAGATATGCAATGTAAGTTGATCTTAAAGTCACAGTACTTTTATTTATTTCCATTACACAAAAATTCAGTTAAAAAAGTCCTGCTTTGAGCAGGGGTTTGGACTAGATGACCTCCTGAGGTCCCTTCCAAACCTGATATTCTATGAATCAAAGGCAGTAATACTTAATGCAGGTTTTTCTATCCTAGTATCAGAGGGGTAGCCGTGTTAGTCTGGATCTGTAAAAGCACCAAAGAGTCCTGTAGCAACTTATACACTAACAGATGTATTGGAGCATGAGCTTTCGTGGGTAAATACCCACTTTCTACCCTAGGTTATTCTTTTTATAGCTTTCTCTGTGCTTTTATATAATGTCAAAGCTGAAGAACTGGCATACTGTGAAAGAAGCTGATCTCACAGAATGTCTGACTTAATAAAGGAGAATGTTGGAACTTGAAGTCCCATGAGAAAGCTGATCCCTTTGAGATTTTCCAGGACACACTGCAGACCCAAGAGTCTCAGATAGTTTGTAGAAGAATCTAGATGTTTGGATTTGTCGAGGGACTGGATTCTGGTGAGCACATCTGCTGTCATCTGTAACAAGTATATGATACTACCACTAGCAGTGTGGCCCAGATTCCAAGACATATTTAGATACTGAACTGCCATTGATTTCTATGTTTGTGTGCAATGTTATTATAGTCATATCAGTCCCAGAATATTCGAGAAACAAGGTGGATGAGGAAATCTCTTGTATTGAGAGAAGCCATCTTCTTATTTTATTTATAAAGATACAAACTTTTGAGCTTATGCAGTCTCTCATTGATTTCAATGGCAGTTAGAAGCCAAAATACCTTTGAGGATCAGGCCTGAGTGCTTTGTGCCTAAAAAAATTCCACAGGTCCAGTAACAAGCACACCACAGCATATGGAGCATGTATGCGTCTTCTTGACCTGAAATAGCAGGAATTTTCTCGCACTGGGCAAATAGCCCAAACTTCCAGGAGTATTACTAGGATTTGGTCACGTAGAAAGGAAGTAAGTGTGAGGTTTGTTGTATTTGAAAATCAGCTGCTGCACCTACCCATCTATTTTCAGGTTTGATACATATACTGAATTTCTTCAGGTATAAAGGATTTTTTAACGTACATGGAGTGTTAATAAGTCAGAGTTCTTGCCAGCTAGCTCCCTGCAATGCATTGACACACATTAGAATTACCATACCCAGCAAAATGAAACGGAGATCTTGAAATGTTTGAACTAATTGAAGGATGTATTTTGTTTACTAGTTCCGAGGGAAACTTCAGTTATTTTAATTAAATAGATGGGTGGGTGGATGAATGACTGACTGCTGCTACAGCAGTCAAACACAGCCAATTAGTTTTCCATTTTTTTAGCATATTGCTTTTATTAAGATATTAGAATCCGAAGTAGAGTACTAATAGAAGTGACTGAAGCCATTCAGTTACATGATTAGAGTGAAATTTACCCCGTGAATCTGCAGAGCACAAAGTCACAAGTCTTTCTAAACCTTCAGCACTCATGCTCAGGGTCAGATTTAAAAAAATGCTCAGTTCCCAGTTTGGCAGCAGAGTAAGTGGCCAGATTTGCAAATAAGTTTGTTAGGGCTGATCATTAACATTAACTACTGAGCTCTTCTGAAAATCTGGCCATATTACCTCTCACACTTGAAGACCTCCCTGTAAACATACATAAAGCTACCCCATTTTCCACAAAAAAACTTGACAATGATTAGGTAGCAGGTGTGCTCAAACCACAGTTTGTCATGCTCACCAGTATTATTGCACTGATTCCTTGGACTCCATCCGTTTCTACACATTCTCTCCTCTTTTATAGATTGTGAGTTCTCTGGGGCAAAGACTGTCTTCATGTTGTGTTTCTACAGCATCTTGCACAAATGGGTCCTGGTGTATAACTGGGGTTCCTATGCCCAAATTCCCAAAGGTATTTATGGGGTCCTTCGTTACTACCTCAGTCATCACACATAAAATAATAACATTGTTAGCTGCTGGGTGCTTAGCACATTGGGGATTCTGACCTTTATACAGGTGCTTAGGAAGGAGCTGAGTTCTGAAAAAGAAGTTATGTCCTGAACAATGGAAAACCTAAAGCTGAACTCTTGAAAATTTGAACCTAGACCTTTGCTAGGTCTTATGCTGGCCCTCTACACAGTGTCCCCTTAGACAAAAAGGCCTCCCCCGTAATAAAAAAAGACTTCTCCAAACACTGCTTTCTTCGGCTACTACTGCTCTTTGGTAAGGGCTGCAATGTATTGTGGATCTAATCCCTCCTACAGTCTCTTTTCAGTTAGTTTGAATATTGACATGTATGTGTTTTTTCTTAAAAATAACTTTTCTAACCCAGAACTACTAGTCTTCATGTAGATCATTTTTTAGCCCTATACATTTGCCAGGTCACACATTGCAGCAGTTTTCATGATCAGCAGCAGTTTAAATATAGCTTGAGAAAGTGAGTATGAATAGAGTTGCTTTGATTGTTTTTTTTTTTGGAAATTAAATACCACTACTCAAGTTCTGAAAAAGAGGTCTCCTGTGACATTTCCAAACCATATCACATCTATGTGGAATCAGATTACAGACCTTAGGCCATGATTCTGCTCTAATATAAATCAAGAGAAACTCCATTGGTTTAGCTATCCTGGTGTGAAACTGTTCTGACAAAATTGGTCCCTAGCAATTTAAATTCAAGACATGATATTAGAAAATGGGTTGTAGGGAAAAAAATTTTACTAGCAGAGGGTGGACATGATGATCAGATACTGGTATTTCTCCAACTTCTATGGCACGTGTGCATTGAGTGAACAATGGAAATAGTCAAACTATTTAGACTATTTTTTGATTACGGTAAGTTAGCTGCCCTGCCCCTGCCCTTCCCCCTCCTATGGTTCCTTTGTGACTGATCCTAATTATCTTCCAATATTCATTTACTATCTTGGATGATTACAAAGTATCAGTCTGAGGAGGGTGTAGGGGGTGGGAGAAGGAGGAAGAAAGGGACATACATATGTCTGTGTTTGTTTTATCTTTTTGCTTTTCATAATTTTTCCTGTGTGCTATAACCTAACTCTCATGGCTTTATTTCATGGCCAGCCCACCCAATTAAGTGGTGGAAATTTTTTAAACAGGAGACTATATCTCCTGGTTAACTAAATATTCCAACCACCAACATGATCACATCAATGACCATGAAGCAAAGTGTCTCTTTGACTCACAAAACCGATCGCTATTTACTCTTCAACCATCTTTACTGACTGACAAAGTATAGGGGAAGAGCTGCAATCCAAATTACTTCTAATTCTTTCAATTATTTTTGGTACAATCTCACTTCTGGCAAAAATCTCACTCTGAATATTTATGAACAACATTGAGACTATTGTAGGATTCCAACTAGTTTAGCTCCTTGACTTTCCTTGGGAAATAGATTTTTGATAGAGGGTTCCCTTGCTGTTTGGTTTTCAACTTATCTCCGGTTCTGACAAAGGCAACATTAGTGTGTGAGAAGGCTGAAGTGGATATTGACTTGGTCTATTATGGTTAGCTTAAAGAAAAATCCTTCCAGTGATCAATGGCTGAAAGTACGGCATCAGTTTTGACCTTGAAACATGGATCAGACATGCTTGATTATTATCAGGAAATAGGCAATAAAAAAGCAATGTGTTTGTATTAAGTCCTTATCGGAGTTCACTGACAGAAATAAGAATATTGAATTCAGTACCAAGTCCTGTGGTTAATAGTTGCATTGCTTCTTTGCTCTCAAAGTTAGAGTCAGGAATGAGGTGGGAGGGAGAATATTCAGCATTTGTAGGGACTACAAATATCCCATATATTAGCTCTGAGATGACTTGCTATCATTTACCTCCACTCTCTCCTGTAACCCATCCCTTCCAGAGTAATTGTAACTTTACACTCTCCAGCCTCTGCTTTTCTTTTCGCTTCTTCCTTACCAGGGACCATGGTCTTGAACCCTGGTAAGTGGGCGCTTAGGTGCTAGTAGGTTCCAAACTGCCACCCAATGATCAGCTAACAGTTGCTAGGATAGAAGTTGACCTCCAACAAAGAAGCCCAGACCACGAGTCTGGAAGAATGCAGGTGGGGAGGGGCGGTGCTGATTCATTCACAGCAGTTTGTCTACATTGGCCGGGAATGGCAAACCGCAGCCACTGGGAGCTGCAGGTGGCTGTGCAAATGTAAACAAAGTGTCTTGTGGCCTGCCAGCAGATGACCCTGATGGGCCACCAGTTGCCCACTACTGCTCTGGACTGTGTGACTTGTGCTCTCTGCTCCTGCTCCTCCAGTTGGACTTCCTGATATCTTGACTCTGGTTAATGATTTGTGGTTCTGATCTCAAGTTTGTCTCCTGCTTCTGATCTCCTAGAAGCCTGGACCCTACCTACCTCCAGACACTTGATTTTTGGTTTGCCCTCTGGCATGTCTCTGGTTCTGACTTCCTGGTATCTGACCCAGCCTGATTCCTGCTATGATCAGACCACCCACATCTCAGTCATGACATTCCCCTTGGCATAGAAAACAAACTCAGTATCTGTCATCTCGTCCTTGACCCCACATATCTCCCGTCCCCTCAATCATCTAAACAACTTAATTATTATTAGTTTGTATTGCAGTAGAGCCCAGCAGCCCAATGACAAACAAGGATGGTCCTTGTCCCCAAAAGCTTATAATCTAAGTATAGAATGGTCATTTACAACTCTTGCCTTAAACACCACTCCTCCGATTCCCTCCTGGATCCCTTCCCATAGGCTTCTGCTCATGTACACCAGTGAAGTTACAAGGAATTAGATCCAATCATTTCACACAAATCATGAAGTCCCATATGCCTAGGCTGTGTTATCATATGGCAATAACTTCTGGCCATTACTTATCACAGCCTGGATTTGATGAATACCTTTGTAACAGGGGAAACTCAACCACTTGTGCATCTCTTGCTGCTAAACATGGTATTGCAGGCTTTTTCCTCCTCCTGGCATCCCTTGTAGGCCGTAAGCCTTGCTTTGTGTGTCTTTGGTGGCTCTAAGCCTTCTGTGGCCTACCCTTCCAGCCAAGTTACAAATTTCAAAACAAACCCCTTCCAGGTTGGAAAAGAGTCTAACAAACCCAGCTCCAGGCCTTTTAAATTCAATGTGGCTTCCCAGCAAGCCTGGTACCTTTTTCAGTGTTTACACAACTTGACTGATGGGGGAACCCAGGCCCACTCATCCAGGTTCCAACCCATGGATCCTACAAACAGAAGCCATACATGTTATTTCAATTAATTGTTGCTATTTCCCTGGGCCTCTTCCCACCTGACTTCTTAATTTTCACCCTTTACTTTAGGGTTCCCAGGTTCTCTCTCTCTCTCTCTCTCAGCTTAAGCAAATGCCTCCAGAACCAAACTCTAGCTATCCCTCAATCACCTTTGGCCACAGCAGAGTACCCTTTCTTAGCCAGAAACTGACCTGTTACCCCCTGCAGTTCCTTTTATCTGAGCCTGCAGCACTCCAATTGGCTGCTTCTGAAAGGCTTCTCTAGGCAGGCCTGGAGGACCCAATATCACTGCTCCTTTCCTAGGGTAGAGTGTAATAGGTCAGTGGGGCCTTCAGCAAGGGGCCACAATAGGCCTGATAGGTTGAATCACAAGTTCTAAGAGCACCATGGCCCACCTACCTGTCCTTTATTTAGCTAGATTTTTTTTCTAATTTCTGTATCATATTACAGAGAAAGCAGGTATATCCAGTCATAGAAGCAGCTGTGTGAATATTCATGGGGGCCGATAAAACTGCATAACAAGCTATAGCCAGAAACCCAGATACCTCTGATTCTGAGACCAGGTGCAGTGCTAACAAGCTGCAGGTGTAGACATGAAGAAATTAACTGTCAATCACTTGATCATAGTTCAGCATTCATCCCAAAGGCATTTGCAGGTCTGTCATATATTTTGGTAATTTCTCTTTTAATTGATTCAGTTTTCAATGTGCAGCCATCATTTTTACCTAGCCATGGAGAAATTCCTGTTTTTGCCTTTGACATACAGAAGATTTATGCACAACAAAAGAGAACATAAGCCTGAGAAACATAGGATAAGCCAGACATTTAAGAGCAAAATTCTGCATGAGGAGGCAGAAAGGGAAACAGAGATATAGGGTGGATTAAAGAAGCAGAACGCCTACACCTGTAAGACAAAATCTGTGAGGCAGGGGTGAGGTTGAAGTGTTATGACATCTGCATCAAGCTCAAGTTCCTGTGACCCTTCAGGTAGATTCCATATAGACAAATCTGAGGAGACAAGTTCAGGACTGATCTTCATGGCATCATTCCTCAGAGTTCAGTTTACAAATGTGAAATCCCTAACCAAATTTAGATTAGAGGATATTGATAAGCAACTAAATATGGCATTTGTTTCCATTACAAATATGTCCCCTTGGTTCCCCCCCTTATTAAAAAGACTCAGTGGTATGCCAGGTATTTAGACAATTGTCCAATAACAAGTTGAGGGCCTTTACAGATCTCTGTTTTCAGTCCACGAAGTCAGTTTAGTTAGAAGGCTGGTATACCGGCACTGAGAAACGTAACTGCCTCTCTCCATGCAGCTCTGGGCAGATGGAAGATACACCCCATTATTCATTATATTGTAATTTGTATTGCCATTTGAGGTCAAAATGGCTTTTCATGTTTTTGTCTCGGATGCCTTTTGCTATGACTTCTCACTTAGGCTGTGACAATGTACCTGTAATCCGAGCAGTTCCCCTATTTGCATGGTCACCCACTAAAATAAAGAAAAGGCAAGCGGCATGGTGATTCTATAAAGTTTAATGAGTTTGGTTTTTTTATTTGCTTATATAAGTATTTTAATATTATAAGTCTTATTGTACTGTCTTTTCCTTTTGGCTCTTTGGCCTATGGCTAAATCACTATTAATAGTCTTGATTTAGCATCATTCGATGGGAAAGCTGAGGGAATTTCTAATCTCAGCATTAGCTCACACTCTGTGTCTGAGAGCACGTTTTGAGCTGGATGACTGCCTGGTGGCGTTCTTATGTTGCCTTCACGGGGATATATAAGGGCAATATTACCACCACCAACTTCTTATCCTGCAGCTGCAGAATTTATGGTTCCTCACTCCTATCTCTGCTCCCACACATCTTTCCTGTGTGTAATTGCACCTCTACAGGGAAGTCTGATTGTCCTGGTGCCCTGAAGAACAGGAACCTAGGGTGTACTACAGAAAGACTGTGCCTGAATGTGGAAATCCCTGTCTGTGGGATGCTGTCTGCCGATTCCACAAAAGGACATTCAAGGTATAAGGAAAGTAATGGGTCAAAGTGTTCCTCTTACTCACTTCCTGAAATCAATGGGGTTTCACACATTCAAATGAGAACAGAAGTTGATCTACTTTGTTTTATGGCATGCCATTCTTCTATAGGTTCCTCAATGTTGTCTGTTTATCCTATCAACAAGCTTTGAATATACTATGCACTCAGAAGCCTTTGATATAATTTAAGTGGACATCACAGACACAAGAAGAATATAATAAGCATTTTTTCCCTGACCAAAATGCAGAAATTCGTAATAGTCACTTCCAATACAGCTGATATACTTAAACTGCTGCATTGATATAAGGCAGCCTGATGTGGTCCAAAGTAACTTCTCCGAGTTTTAGTTTTCAAAGTTGTATCATGTCTTAGGATTTACTGTTGTGCACTATGTTTTCTTTGTAAATTACACTGGTCTACAATTTTTGAGAAGTCGTCTGCTTCAGAGATAAAATGTGGTATTTATTATGTATTTTGATGTGCTGAATTCAAATATGACAATTAAAACAACTGATTGGCTACTGTTTCTAAGATATTTAAGTTTTTACATTTTATGTCTATGTATATTGTGTAGATAGTAGAGTTTTAATCATAAATTGTAAACCTAGGTCTTTTCATGTGTTTATGGTTGCTTTACATGATAATATTTCACCTGTCCTGTTTATGTAACACTTTAAAAATCAGCAAAAGGGTTATATAAATAAAATTTATTATGAAACAAAAGGCAAAAAACTATTATGTACATAGTTTAGTCCTATTCAGTGTCTACTCGGCGCTTCTTGGCTTGTCTCTTGTATTCATTAAATGGAGCATCTCTTGTCACTGTCCAGCAATAGTCTGCAAGCATTGATGGGCTCCATTTGCCCTGATAACGTTTCTCCATTGTTGCAATGTCCTGGTGAAATCGCTCGCCGTGCTCGTCGCTCACTGCTCCGCAGTTCGGTGGAAAAAAATCTAGATGAGAGTGCAAAAAATGTATCTTTAGTGACATGTTGCAACCAAGGCTTTTGTATGCCTTGAGGAGGTTTTCCACCAACAACCTGTAGTTGTCTGCCTTGTTGTTTCCGAGAAAATTTATTGCCACTAACTGGAAGGCTTTCCATGCCGTCTTTTCCTTGCCACGCAGTGCATGGTCAAATGCATCATCTCGAAGAAGTTCACGAATCTGAGGACCAACAAAGACACCTTCCTTTATCTTAGCTTCACTTAACCTTGGAAATTTTCCACGGAGGTACTTGAAAGCTGCTTGTGTTTTGTCAATGGCCTTGACAAAGTTCTTCATCAGACCCAGCTTGATGTGTAAGGGTGGTAACAAAATCTTCCTTGATTCAACAAGTGGTGGATGCTGAACACTTTTCCTCCCAGGCTCCAATGACTGTCGGAGTGGCCAATCTTTCTTGATGTAGTGGGAATCTCTTGCACGACTATCCCATTCGCAGAGAAAACAGCAGTACTTTGTGTATCCAGTCTGCAGACCAAGCAAGAGAGCAACAACCTTCAAATTGCCACAAAGCTGCCACTGATGTTGGTCATAGTTTATGCACCTCAAAAGTTGTTTCATGTTGTCATAGGTTTCCTTCATATGGACTGCATGACCAACTGGAATTGATGGCAAAACATTGCCATTATGCAGCAAAACAGCTTTAAGACTCGTCTTCGATGAATCAATGAACAGTCTCCACTCATCTGGATCGTGAACGATGTTGAGGGCTGCCATCACACCATCGATGTTGTTGCAGGCTACAAGATCACCTTCCATGAAGAAGAATGGGACAAGATCCTTTTGACGGTCACGGAACATGGAAACCCTAACATCACCTGCCAGGAGATTCCACTGCTGTAGTCTGGAGCCCAACAGCTAGACTAGAGCCAATCAACAATTTTAAGCATCATTTTCGTTCTCAGTGACCCAGAATTAGTAAAGTTTGACTACATTTATTTCAGAAGCATTTTGGCTGTAGAGCAGTGTTATTAGCTTCCATTTTCAGACTCAGTGCCAGTTCCTCTGCTGGTGAAAATCAGTGTAGTTCTAATTAAATCAATGGAAGGCCACTGATCTACATCAGCAGAAGGGTGAGGCCTGAGAATTGGTAGTCTTAAACTGAAAATGCCTATGAAAATCTAGCATGTGTGATTCTTCTGAAGCCACCTTTAACTTTTGCTTGCATGTGAGCTATCAAAAACCGACATGTGATCTGTTTGAGTTTTTGTTCATGGAATTTTCCATGATTCTTCTTCTATGACTGTTTCCACTGGCTGAAGAGTAATCGCAAAATACATTCATCCGAGAAAAGACAACTTTCCGTAAATAGTTTTGTGAGATGGATGTTGAATATTGATAAACAAGAGACGACAAAAAAACAAGACATGCATCTAAAGTCTTAGGGAAAAATCACAGTAAAAGTTATTTTCAGATACATATTTTTCCCCTGCAGTTAATATTAGATTCAGTTGATGAAGCAATCACACTTGCCTCAGGTGTTACCATAGAAACAATGAATATAAATTGAAAATATATTTTTTTATAAAGCAAAGATTATCACATTTTTATTTCAAAAAATGGTAACAAATTCTTTGTTTCATCTTTTCAGGGTTTTTATTGTAAAATGTAAATGTCATTCTATTGACAGATGTCTCTTTCAGTTGAAAATGTCTGTGCATGTGTATGCAATGTCAGGTGTCTGCTAGTGATTTAACTACATTATCCAAAGTTTGACAGTTTAAAGCTACCTATACCCATTATATTCCTGCTTGTTGAAAGTCTCTTCTCAAAAGTAGTTCTTATTTTTTGGGGGTGGTTGCCATGGCAACTTGATATCACCTTATAATTGATGAGCTACTGCTAAAAAGACAAGAAACTATTTTTGGTCTGAAAAAAAAGATGGGGGAAAACTTTTGAACACACACACTAAACCATATTTCAGGATCTTTGATAACCCTGTCATCAAAGGCAGATAGTGAACTCCTACAGCAAGATCTGTAGCAGTCTCCAAAACATTTCTGCCATTTAGACATATTAGAAGTGTTTAACAAGCAGAACATTGTAGGGCAAAAATTAAAAATGGAGATTTTGCCAAACATTAATACTGACTTATAGGGGTTAGTATTAAATGCCACAGGGGACAGAGTTGATTGATTCCCCAACGCCTAATATTACAGGATGCAGGAGAGGTCTTATGGTAGGAAGAGATAACTATTGGGACAGGCTTGATATTCAGAGCTTTTTCTTATATGAGTACCTATTAATAATACATGGAGATATACCTACCTCATAGAGCTGGAAGGGACCTTGAAAAGTTATTGAGTCTAGGCCCCTGCCTTCACTAGTAGGGCCAAGTACTGATTTTGCCCTAGATCCTTAAGTAGCCTCCTCAAGGAATGAACTCACAATCCTGGGTTTAACAAGCCAATGCTCAAACCACTGAGCTATCCCTTACCCCTCACATTTTGTCCCGATTGTTCATACTTGCTGTCTGGTCATTCTAAATAACTAATATTTAGGAGCCCTTGATTCTACTTCCATACTGTGTTAGGGTAATTCTGTCCCATGAGAAAACACCCCCAAAGATGCTATTTGCAGTGGCTCCTGCAAGCCTTTCCTCAAAGCTAGAGGCCCTGAGATAATGTAGAATTCACAGAGGGAGAAGTGCCTTGACCTTGTATTTACTAGGCGTCCCAATCCCCAAGATCAGGGGAGGCAGAGGCCATTTCCCTATTAGCTACAGCCTCCCTAAAGTTGCTCTGATTGCCCCTCACCCCTAGCTATGCAGATTCAGTAGGTGTCACTCTGCCAGAAGCTGGATTTGTAGCTGCTCAAAAACCAGTGATGAAGGTGGTGAAGAGGGAGTTAGTGAAACTTTGAGTTTTGTGGATTTTTACACAAACATCCAAGAGCTGAGCAGGGATAGTGCGGCATTTGCTCTTCCACACCTTTTTTCAGCTAAACTCTAGGCTAAAGCTCCTTCTATGCACAACCCCAGTGGAGGACTTCTGAGTCTTGCAGAGGATATTGGGCAGTGGAGACGACATTGCCCCCAGCTTCACTGGATGGGGGGCAGATAGGCACTCAGAAGAGACCCTCTATGAACCTAAGTAGAGGGTGTTCAGAGCTGTTTTCAAGAGCCTTTTGCAGCGCACAACAAAAAATTTATTGACCGTACAAATTTATGAACAATATTACATTCTTATTGGCCATTCTTATATTAACTTTATAAGTATATCCCCATATACATAGCTATATATATATATATATACACACATATACACACCTCCAGTGACACAGGACATTCAGGATGGTTCTGGATATGCTTGGCAGAATTCTCTCTCTCTCTCTCTCTCTCTAATAATTTGATGGGTAATGTCAGTGTTTATTTGTAAGTATTTTTTCTGATTTTTATTGATTGAAATTTCCACAGTTCCAGGAGATTCAGGGGTGCAGGGAGAGCGGGCAGGACAGTCAGACAATGACGATTTAATGACACCAGACATTGAGATTCAAAAAGTTACAGCTACCGAAATGGTGTCTCTCCTTCATCTCCTCTAATACCAGCATTGCAACATGTTTTATCCACATTAAAGTGGTACTCTAATAAGTTCTTAAGCAGCATTTTTCTTCCTTTGCCTATCTGTAAATTTCTATTATTGAGGGAAATATTCATTAATCATTTTTTGTCTTTATGGTGGAATTGACATTTACCGACAAAAATTGAATCCTTCCAAGCATTGATTCTTGCTCCTCTGGGGTGATCCACTTTTGCCAAGAAGTTTGGATCAAACTGATAAAACCTCAAAAAGTACCTAAGTATTTGAGGCAGGGATGATCTTTTGGTTCCATGTCTATAGAGTGCATAGCACAACAGAGTACTTGTCTGTGACAGTTTTCAAATATCAATTATAATTAGTAATCAAGTAGCAGTTTATTCCAGCCAGATGTTCAAAATGTCACTCAGCAATGAAGCAAAACTTTATGGAAGTGGGCTCACTCTCCCTCTCTCTCTCTCTCCCTCTGCTAAATGCTGCCAAGGCCAGATTCATTCAAGAGATAACTGAAAAAAAAATAACTTTATCAAATGAATGACAGTTGTAATGGTTATTTACAACACATTGCTTTAAAATTCAAATGAATCATTCTAGAGATAATTTCTGATTTTTGATTTTCATTCTGAACTGCTATTTCATAAACATTCACTTGTGGTGCAACCTACATATGTACCCATTTTCGATAAATATTGAACTCGGGCAAGTATCTCTGAAATTCCTTTTTTAGAATCTGAAAGTAGATAAATCATGCTTGGAAAGGCTGATTGGGAATTTAAACAACAACATCAACCCTAAATTACCACCTCTCATGAATTGGGCCAAGGATATCCACAAATTTTTATATACTGGACTAGATTGTGTCTTTAGGCCCAGCACTGAGGAAGGGGCTCTCTGCCCATTTACAGTAACAACATCAGCTATGCAGACTTTTCTTTCACCCACAGACAGGTCTTACAGCCACCCCCATCACTGCATCAGCCACCCCCACCTGTGCATGTCTGTTTTATAGCTAGGGCACAATCTAGCTCACAACTAGTAAGTACTTTTCCTATATTGTGTGGACTAAGGGCTAGATTCACAAAGCAGTGTAGATATTGTAAAGCCTAACTCCTAAGTGCCTCAGCACTCAGCGGGAATTGCAGCTCCAAGTTAGGCGCCAGGCTGCCTATCCAATGCCTGGGGGAGTTAGGTGCCTCTGACAGGAATCTCGAAAGCCCACTGAAGCTGAGTGGGGGGGCCACTGAAGCTGGCCAGGGTGAAATACAGATTGCAATATTGTCTCCTTGTACTCCTCAGCTGTTTCCAGCTGTTGTCTCTTGCCTTATACTTAAACCATAATCTATTTAGGGTATGGGATGTCTTTTTGTTATGTGTTTGCACAGCATCTAGTACAATGATCTTGTCGTGGTCCATGACGGAAGTGCCTCGGTGCTACTAATAATACTATTAATAAACCATAAGAATGACTTTGTTTCCATTCCCATTTCCCCCATGTCTCTCCAAAACCACTTGCAACTCATCTCATGTGGCAAAGAACGGCTGTTAAATAATCAACCCTTAGTCAAGTCATTTCCGATTAGAGCTGGGAGTACTTTATCCAAACTTGCATCTAGAGTCATTTCAGCTCCTATAATTTCTCTGCGGCTCTCCTAATCAATGTTTACTAACAAAGGAAACTAGTATCACTGCCCGGGCACGGACTATTTGCTTTTTCTGATTGAACAGAAATGATACTGATCACATCTGCAGCTTTACTGGAGATGTCACAGGGGACTATTGCTGTGTTTAATAAATTGGTTAAAGTAATCTCTACAGGCTTTTCCCCTCTTTTTCTTCAATGTATATCACCAAGACCCAAAATCATTAATAATACATTAGGTTTTTAATTAAAGATTTGTTTATTACATCATGAATGAATTTAAAATGTAAACCACTGATTAAAACAAGGAAAATGGGACTCGGCCAACTAGATTAAAAAAAAAATTATCATTGAAGGGACAATTAATGAGAGCTAGCCATGTACTGCATCGACAATATAGTTTTAACAGGGAGTTAGCATGTTAAAAATGAACAGTATATTAATATAATCTGAACTAAAAAATGATACACCAGGTATAATTAGTATTTTATGATCATCATCATAGCTTCAGTTCTCTTTTGGGCAGATTGTATCCAGTGTTACTTCTCCTGAATCTACATGAACTGCACAATTTGGTCCATTAATGAAATGACATGTTATACGTGCATCATAGATTCATGGATTTTGAGAGACAATTATAATCATCTGCCCTGTCTACCTGCATAACACAGGCCAAAGAAGCTCACCCATTAATTTCTGCATCAAGCCCATAACTTTTTAAGAGAGGTCCAGTCTTGATTTAAAGCCTTGATGGAGAATCTGACACATCTGGAGTTAAATTCTTCCCATGGTTATTTACTCTTACTTACAAATGAGTCATTTCTAGTCTGAATTTTCTTAGCTTCAGCTTCCAGCCATTGGATCTCATTGTGCTTTTTTTCCCCTCTACTAGATTAAAGGTCCCTCTACTTTCAGAAATCTCTTCCCCATTGAGATACTTATAGATTGTGATCAAGCCATCTCTTAACCTTCACTTGAGTAAAATAAGCAGATTCAGCTTCTTAAGTTGATTATTATAAGGCAGGTTTTCCAGAACGTGAATCATTCTTGGATCTCTTTTTTGAACTCTCTTTAATTTTTCAACATTTTTTTTTTAAATATGGACTCCAGAAATGGGCACAGTACTTCAGTAATGTTGTCATTAATACTGTGCAACGAGGTAATTACTTCTCCTTACTTGACCATTTATGTTGGTTATGTTAGATAAGACCTAATAACTTTTTCTCAGCTGTTTTTTTTGAGTTCCCAAAAATTTAAAGATACGTTAGTGTTTATTCCAATTTGGTTACTTCTTATGACATGCTATTTTTGAGAATGCATAACTGTTTCTATTACAACCCAAAGTTTTCAGTGACCAAGAACTTTATGAAACTTTCAACTTCCTAACATTTTCTGTGGCTGATCCCTGCCAGAGTTGATTTTTTTTGGTCTAGTATAGTTGAGTAAAAAATCAGCCATCCTTGAGCAAGAAGAAATTGAAAGAAATAAACTGTTCCCAGTATAATAATAATCTGTAATTTGTTTTGAACAGCCCCATATGCAAAACAACTGTGGATTAAAATATGTGGTTTAGTAGAATGTTAATCCTCACTGAGATTCAAAATATTTCCTTGTTCCAAGGGGGGGGGGGGAAACTGTCTCAAGCAGTAGAGCTTATAAGTCTCTACACTGCTGCTTTTTCATTAACTTTAATCTATTTTTCCTTGTGTGTGCACATTTTAATACTGACTTGAGGTTTCTTTAAAAAAAAACACACCCTAGGAAGTACCATATAAAATAATGTTATTACATAATTTTTGCCAGGCAGTGAAACTCTCCAAAGTCAGAAATTGGGAAACCTACAAATATGTGGCTGATATTTTTTGGTCCTTGTTACCCAGAAGGTCAGACTAGATGATCATCATGGTCCCTTTTAGCCCTAAAATCTACAACATATAAAAACGTAATGCACAACTTTATCTCTGCCTCCTTGTGTATAGGCACTGAGCTGCAAACTTTGATTATGAGCATATACGTTTTCTCAGTTAATACAATGCAATATTGCTCCTTTTTTTCCCTACAACATTAGAAAGAAATATGTAGTATCATGAAGAACTGAGCACTCATGAATTCTAATCTCATTCTGGCCCTGATTCACCAGCTTTCCTTGGGAACTCACTTCAGATCTCTGTGCATCTCTACAAAATCGTAATAGTGCTTGCTTACCCATCACACACGCTGAGAGAAACCCATGCTGGCACAACAGAACTCTGTTGAACCGTAGTGGCCCACAGACAGAGGTTTAAGGGGCCTGAGATCTTTATCTTAAGCAGTGACAGTTCTTGTTTTTAAATCCAGAGGCCAGGCTTCAATCTCTTCTGCCAAGAGCACATCCAGGAGCTGTTTTACATGAAGATTAATGTATGTAAAGCACTTGGAGGTCCTTGCAGGGGAAGTACTTTAGAAGTATATCGTAAAGCAATACTGGAAACTGCAGCTGGTGAAGAATGCAGGATCCCATTTGTTAAGCAATGTATCTCCATGGCAGCACCTGACAGAAGGACTTTGGAATCTGCATCAGCTGCCTGTTGTTTCTGGGTGGAGTTTCAAGTGTCACCTCTATCCCCATGTCACAGAACCATAGCTTCAGTGGGGGTGCTTGAGCTGCAGCCACTTCCCAAAGATAACCAGGGATATTTTCCATGAGGCACCCTCAGCTTTACAACCTGCTCCATCCATTTCCTTCTTGGTCCAATGCAATCCAAACTTTGCTGACATTTAGGGACTACAGTAAGGCCTATCTCTTTGTGCAGATATATAGAAAAGAACAGATGTGATATTAGCTGATATTTGTGGTAAGAAGGGTGTATTGTTTAGGCTTTCATTTCTCAAGTTACACCTCTAGCCCGATATAACGTGACCCGATATAACACAAATTTGGATATAACACAGTAAAGTAGAGCTCCAGAGGGGAGGGCTGTGCACCCCGGTGGATCAAAGCAAGTTCGATATAACATGGTTTCACCTATAAAATGGCAAGATTTTTTGGCTCCCAAGGACAGCATTATATTGGGGTAGAAGTATAATTATTCACAGTGTTTTGCTGGGAGGAGTGGCTCCTGGTCTATTTTTCAAGTGCTATATTTTTAATTCATGGCAAGGAGTCCTTGAGCTTAGAGTAGACTCTTTTTTATACGTTTTATAAAATCCAAGTAAAAAAAGACATAAATATTGTATATCCCAGACAAACAACAAATTTATTTCTATAAGAAGTGCTCAGTAAACTGTATTTAGGGAACACACTACACATGAAATGTAACAAAGACTGATAGTAAAAAATATTCTTTTACGGGAGTTTAAAATTAGATTCCAGCATTGGCACTTTCAGTAGCTCAACAACACTCTCGGTGGTAATTTGTGAGTACATCTTATGCCAATGCTCTATTACTGCTTACAAAAAGTTCAATACTCATCACCTAGAAAAACACACATGAGCCTGATCCAACCGTGTGTTACTTCAGTTTTTCATCAGTTGACTGCCCTTAAAATCAGTTGAGTTCACTGGTGTGAAAAACTGGAGCAATGCAATGGTGACTCAATCCCATATATTTTAATGTCATGTTCTAGAAAACTCTAATCTACTTGTAGCTGTCTATTATGAAATACATTAATAATTTTAAACCAGTATCATGCAAGACTCATCCTGCTAATGTGATGGATACCATCTTGGCCAGCATACCAGATATGTGTTAATGCTCTTTGACCTAGTCCTCTTTGAAACAGGACTATATCAGAACCCATTAATGAACTTTTAATGCATGTCGGCAGGGTCCACATGGACAGTTAGAGTGTGCAGCAGACTAGCAGAGGATAGTTTCACCCCCCACCCAGCTTGCTGTAAACTAAATGTTTGTGTACACAGGCCCTACATTATCAATTCTGCATCAGATCAAATACTTATTCATTACAGAAGTACACACACTGTTAAAAAAGCACACCAGAAATGACTGTAAAGTTCAAAGTATTAACATTCACTATTAGATTCACAGCCAAACTGCTTTTGCAGATCCTCATTGTCTTCCACCTCATCTACTGCAACCTTTTTGGTCACACAAACATACACACATTGCCCATCTCCAGTTCACTTAAAGGCAACATCCAAAGTCATCTTCCGGGCTTGTCCATTTGATTACAGGGCTGCCCTCTTTGAGTTCCTTCACTGGGTCTCCACCTGCTCTCTCACCTTTAAACAGCAGTACTCTTCTTTCAAGCCTCTACAAAATGCTGTCATTCTCTACACATTCTCCCTTGTCAAGTTTCCCATCATGCCTTGCCTGCCTCTGCTCCATCAGCATTCAATAACTGGTTGTTCCTCATTGACCCTATACATGGTATGGCCTCCTTGAACTCTTCTGAAGGACACCTATTGCCCTGCTCACTTTTAATTCCCTCGTAAGAACCCACTTCTGCCATGAGTCTTTTAATTTGTATAGAAAATGTCCTTGTTTCACTTCCCTGATTTCTGTCTACTTACCTCTCCATCAGTCAATTGGCTGTGAGCTCCTCCAGGCAGGACTGTTCCTTCTTGAATGTCTGAAAAGTGTCATAGCACATTCTGGGCACTTCCACAAAACAAATAATAAAGAACAATGTGCAGCACTATACCTGGAAGGGAATCTGATGCTTATTGTTAGTGTTTACCTCATAAACAGCACAGCAAAGAGTCACATAAGAACCATGCAATTTAAAAGGCATAACAAATAGGACCTGCAGGTGTGATTTAATTTTTCAATGACAAAATATGTTGTTCATGAATAACCCATTCAATATAAGTAATCTGTTACAAGGAAGGAGCAAACAAATTGTGCTTGATCCAAGAATGAGTTGGCCGTTGATTATTTCACCTTCTGCCCTTCTTGATTGTGTGACAGAGGGAAGCCTTCCTGGAAACTTAGCAAAAGAAGATTAATGAGGACGAGAACATATGGAGTATTTAAATACAACCTGATATATTTGAGATAGAGTGGCCTGGGACCTACCTCCTTGATACCCAGGAACTGTAGATGTAGAAAGACATCACCTGGAAGAGTACAGAAGTACTTTTGTTAGCCTTTCCAATTTCTCCCAATCCATAATTGAAACTTTAGCTGATCGTATTGCTCGGCTTCTGGGAAATCAGGGCAAGCCTGAGTGATTAAATTGCAGCAAAGACCCTTAATAACTTGCCTTTAGCTTTTCCCTAGACTTGTATATTTGAAGCCACTATATAGGAACCTTGTGTGTAGTGCTATTTCTAACATTAACAAATTAATCAGAGAGGAAGTTTTTGATACTGCAGTTGCTATATTTTAAGCCAGAAGACTTATCTACCTCATGTAATCAATCCACAGACTCCCCTGGCCAGACAAGCTGAATTGAATGTGCTAATGCTAGGCTACCTAACTTATTAAAATGACTAAGATGTCCCATTTGCATCCTAGGTTTTTTATTCTTCTATAAAAAAAAGTACAAGTGCATCTGTTCATCTTTGTAATATACTTTCTGGGCAAGGAAAGAGAGAGTACCTGAATTAAATAAAGCCGGCTATGAAGAACATTTGTTTTTATTACAAATATCCTACCTATAAGGGATAGAGGTTGTGGCTATTTTTCTAAATCTCATTTCATTTATTTATTTTGCTCATGATCAGTATCATTTCAAACAATTCTCCATGTGTTGAACCTTGTGAGGATGGAGGGTGGGGGGATGAGAGTTAAATGAAATACCCGGGTAAGTAAACCTATTTGTGATCCATTCAAATAGAAACTCCATATCAGAATTCTTCCATTGCTAATAGATGGGAGAAGGGATACTTCTGATACATTTTTGATTGACCTTTGACTGGTTCAATCCCATCCACTGACCACCAGAGTCTATTGGTGTTATACTAAAGCATGCATCATTAAGGCCTTATGTGATCAATATTGACCCAATTAGTTAAATTCAATTGAGGGTTATTCACAGAAAGCACCCACTCTCATATCTTTACTAAAAGGGGTCAAAAATTAAATAACTGAACCAACAACAGGTGTGTGTGGCTAGTGAATGTAATCATATAGCTGTATTGATATAGAGGAATCAGTATGGTCTAGTGGTTAGGATGTTGGCCTTGTTGGGAGATCTGGGACAGCTGGGAGCTAGGGATATAAATATGAATATAACCCAATTAACTAAAACCTGACATTTATAACAAGCAGTGTGATAGGTAAAATAAAATGGCATGTAATAAATAAGATGAAAGTAAGAAATTATTATACAGAAAAGAAAATGTTCAAAGCAAGATTTCAAGAAAATTTATATTAGGAAAACATTTAACTATGTCTCAATAAAGGGAATATATTTTGCATCCAAGCATAGAATCATAGAAACATAAGACTGGAAGGGACCCACAAGGTCATCTAGTCCATCCTCACATGCTGATGCAGGATGAAGTGAACCTAGGTCATCCCTCACAGATGTTTGTCTAACCTGTTCTTAAAAATCTCCAGTGATGCGGATTCCACAGCCCCTTTTGGTAACATGTGCAGGAGGGGAATCATAACAATTATTGTTTCATGGGAATCAGAACTGCACATTATTTTAAGCTGATATAGTCTTATATTTCTAGGCTATGTAAAAAGCTGACAAATTTGTTCACTTATGTGACTCGTACTCAGCCTAACCAAGAAGGCTCCTTTGCAGTCTATCAGTTTCCAAAGGCTGTTTCCCTAGGGATTTATAACTGGAATTGAAGTACCTTCCCATCATGTATAATTTCTCCGTCCTCAAGTTTAGAAGAGAGCAGCTGGATACAGTCACAAAAAATAATAATATAAATAATAAGATTCTCAGTGATCCAAATCCTAATTTCAAAGGTAACAATGTCACACGCTTTCTGTCCTCTTGTAAAGTTGCTGTGGAAGTTCACATTTTTGTTGTAAAGTTATTTTCATTAAAGAGATCATGTTGTATGAAAAAACCACCACCTACTGATTTCTTTTCTTCTTGACTGGTAATTTATTAGTATTAACTCTGCAGCTAAAACACTTGGGATATTTAAGAGAACTCATCAGCTGAAGTACAGGTGATGAGTGCCTCCTGACAGGTGCTGAGCAACCTTAGGGCCTAATCCTTCAATTTGCAATGCATAAGCAGATGTCTGCACCCACATGGAGCCTTGTTGAATTCAGCAGGTCCCTGCACAAGTTCAGCAGCTATCCTGTGCTTCAAACATTGCAGGACTGGGGTCTGTACCATGGAGTCAGATGGCCCGCATTCCCTGCAGGGATTGTTATTGACAGGACACCAGGGGAACAGGGAACACAGGGAGTTAAGCTGGAAGCAACTCAGCAGCACGGACTCAGCTGTCCAAAGGGTTTAATAAAGTTCCATTTGCTCAAATTAACTTGCATTTGGCATCTCTCTTTGCTAGTGAAACATGGTGGCAGCATCTTAGCTGTAAGTTCTCTGAGTAGCCAATCAGATTTGTGAAAGAAGTGTGGGTTTTATGATAAAAACATGAAATTTGCTGGAGTCTTAGGGCATGACCAGATAAAGATTTTCAGATATAGGGCTGCAGCAACTCCGCACTGGACCAACGGAGCCTGACCAATCACTGTGGGCCCAGAAAACCATGCCCCCTCACCCCTGATGTGCACGCTCCAGGTGGAGGGGACAGATAAAGAAAGCAACCCAGCTCAGTCTGGGCTGGTGGAGGAGGAGGAAGGACATGTGTTGCAGGCTTCTGCAGAGGAACCTGTGACTGTCCAGGCTGTTGGGACTGTGGACCTGGACTATACTATGGACAACTAACCAACGGTGGATACTGACTAGGACTTCGAGCTGCTGCCAGCTGAGGAGATGCCCGAGATGGGCCATAGGATAGGAATTGACGCAGGGAATGTATTAGAAGCCAGTGCATGAACATTTAAGAGAAATTTTCTGGCTTCCTAGGGCTCTGTGTCGGAACTCGATGGAGTACTGTGGGCAGGGCCTTCCTTAGGTATATGCGGCTGCATTGGGCAACTGAAAATTGGGGCACCGCCCTCACCAGCTGCGATGTGAAATCATCTCCTCTCTGGCCCCTCCCCTGTGCTGGGCTGGCAGGCTTCTCCCTGACCTGACCCCCCTGGCCCCTCCCCTCTGCCCATTCATTCTGCAGCCAGTTAGCTGAGGGCTCTGGTTTGGGCCAGGGCTCATGGGGCCAGGAGCGAAAGTTTGTATGTGAATGAGCAGGGGGAACTGGGCCAGGTGGAGAGGGCAAGGCTGGGAACAGAGTGGGGCGGGGGGAAGGAAGAGGGATACCCAGGGAGGCTGGGAAGAGAACAGGAGAGCTGAGCTTGGGGTGTAGAGGTGGGCACAGGACTTGGGGGAGTGGCGGAGGAACTGAGCTTGGAGGGAATGCGCTAGGGCCTCCTGGGGAGCAGGCTGGTGGGCCCAGGGGACAACAGCTGTTTCAAGCAACCCCACACTGTGCCTGCACCTCTCCCCTATTCTGCCCACATGCCCTTCCCTGGCAACTCCCTTCAATCCCTCTTCTAGTCTCCTTTTCACTTCACATCCCTCATGCGGGGTGAAGTTTAAGCTCAGATGCTGAGGACTCCTTTGGACCCTCACCTTTCCTCTCCTCCCTTCTCCAGCAGGGATCAGCAGCAAACAGGGGCTGGGAGGAGGGAGAGGTACACATACAACCAGGATGGAGAGGAGGGAAAGTTAAAGGAAAATAAAAGAAGATGGCTTTTGCTTTTCCTGCCCACTCACAATATTCCACTGTCAACAGGAGGAAATCAACACTAAAAGAAGAGGAGGAGGAGAATGTACCTGGAGCAGAAAAGCATCAATTAGGGCTGCAGAATGCAAGGGAGGACACATCCTCTTAGCTGGGGAGGAAGATGGACTTGCACTTGATAAGGCTAGAGTAGCTGAAAACTTTTATTTCGGGAAAAGGAACATTATTTATTTTTTCTTGTGGATCCAAGTATCTCCATGGCTGTCTCTCAAGCTGGTAACATTTTGCATGAAGGAGAGTTCTAAACAGTGCAGAATTGAGTGGGATATTAAAAGTCTCTTCAAGAATGTAGCACCTTCTTCCTCATCCATTGGAAAGACCTTTAAAAACTGCCTTAAATAAACCAAAACAAAAGCCACTGCTTAGGGCTCCAGCCCTGCTATTGAGGTGTTGTTGAAACTGCGTGCTGAGTTATACCCAGTACAATCCCACTGAGCTGTGTATGGCAACCAAGTGTGTAAATCAGGGCAGAAAAAGAGACTAGTCCCTGAATATAATTCCTTTTTTAATTAAACTGCACATCCCAAGCATCTCTTTAATTATCAGGATTAGAGGGAAATGCTCTATTTTAGAGAGAATGAAAGGCCATTTGGGAGTTATTGGCCCAGAGCAGTGGCAGGCAAGGGCCTGGAGGAGGTCTGGACTCCGCCATTGGTATCAGCTATTTATTTTTTGTCATTCAGATGGATTTTGGGTCACAGCTGACATCTCAGCCATCATGTAAAATGCTTCCCTGTGGCCTTTTGAAAAGCACACAGAGGTATCTCACTGCCAAGTCCCTATCCTAGGAGGGGAGGGGAGGGGGAAGGCTGCAGGGTGATCTCCCATCTCCATTCAGCCAGTGGCCTGTGCTTGCCACTGCCATGCTGGAACCACCACATTTATTTATTGACAAAATTTGCAGAATTTTGCAGAATTTTAAAATATTGTGCACAGAATTTAATTTTTTGATGCTGAATTCCCTCAGGAATATGGGGTGCTGGGCAGTTGAGGGGTGGGGTGGAAGCTGTGAGTGGGGTGCTGGCCAGTGGGAGGGAGCTATGGTGGGGAGATTGCTGGGCATAGGGATCTGTGGTGGAGATCTCTGGGTGAGGGGCCACTGGGCATGACAGTTGCTGGGTATAAGGGGGTGGGAGGTACTGGGCAGATGGGGCAGTGTGGCAGGGCATGCTGGCAGCGCAGGACTGGGGTTGGGGGCACAGGTGGGAGGGAAGTGCAGGGGTTAAGGGTTAAGGCAGCACAATTAAACTGTTTTTAATAATGTGAATGTGTCAAGTTTTCCAGTACTGTAAGCTTATGACTGGGGGGAGGGATAGCTCAGTGGTTTGAAGATGGGTCTATTAAGCCTAGCATTATGAGCTCAGTCCTTGAGGGGGCCACCTAGGGCTCTGTGGCAAAATCAGTACTTAGTCCTGCTAGTGAAGGCAGGGGGCTGGACTCAGTGACCTTTCAAGGTCTGTTCTAGGAGATAGGTGTTGCTAAGAGCAAGTCAGGCATAGGGGCATCAGTTTAATAATACTGCATAGACCCCATAAATCCTAAGGACTGCCCTGAGTGTAGGACCAGGTTCCACTTGCCACTAGATGTGCCCCGCCGGGGCCCTAACTAGAGACTGAGTGTTCACTTTCCCCACCACAGGGCTGCAGACTGTCTGTTTGCTCTGCCCTGCCCAGAAGGTCAGAGCCCCTGCTGCTGCTGTCGTTCACCAGCTCAGGAGGCTAGAGACTGTGTGTTTGGTCTGCCCTGTTGGTATCCTGGGTCACCACTATGGAAGTTGCCTGACCCAACAGGGAATCCTGACAATCGTGTGACAGGGTGTACCAAGACCAGACTGGGCCAACAGGAGAAGCCCCAGTCGACACACCAAGCTTCCTGTGACACAGGCCATTACCCAAGCTTGCCCCGTTGTCTGTGGCAGATCTTTTAAAATTCAGACTGGATTTTTGTTACTGATGCTTTTCTGTTACTATTTATGGTTTTAAACCACCCCAGTGGTATTTTTTTTGTTTTGTGCCTTGGCCTCCCGAATTTTGTTCCCACATACTTATGTCATTTGTTTATATACATCCTTTGTAAATTGACCTAATTTACACTTTTTGTAGGACTCTTTTTTTGATTTTTAGATCATTGAAGATCTCCTGGTTAAGCGAGGATGGTTTCTTGCCATATTTCCTATCTTTCCTACGCAGTGAGATAGTTTGCTCTTGTGCCCTTAATAATGTCTCTCTGAAAAACTGTGAACTGTCTTCAACTTTTTTCACCTCACACATGCTTCCCATGGGATCTTACCTACCAACTCCCTGAGTTTGCTAAAGTCTGGCTTCTTGAAATCCATTGTCTTTATTCTGCTGTTCTCCCTCCTACCATTCCTTAGAATCATGAACTCTACCATTTCATGATCACTTTCACCCAAGCTGCCTTCCACTTTCAAAATCCCAGCCAGTTCCTCCCTATTTGTCAAAATCAAATCTAGAACAGCCTGTGATATTATATACCTTGGGGTACCCTGTAACCCCCATATTCCTCATTTATACATGAATTGTGGTCTTGCATATAAAATATGCCTTTTAAGGTATAAGGGGAAAGATTATGATTTCCTTAAAGTCATTTCTCTATCCATATATGTGTATCATTACTCATATGAAGTTATGAGAATTGAGTTGTATGATGGTCACTAAAACAAACTGTAAATTGAGGATTCAGTCAGATATTAGCTCCCTAGAGGCAACACAGGGGAGTCAAACAACCCATCAATAGCCATTGTCCAGCAAAGGAGCTACAATGCAATGACTCATCTGCATGAGGCCACACCAGGGGAATTGCTCAGCCTTTCCTGGAGACTCAGCAATGTCCCACAGACATGCCTGGACTTGTGTTCTACAAGCACATGGACTAAGGGTATAAAACTGGACACAGGGGGCCCAGGTTTAGCCTTTCTCCTTCACCCACCAATGCTGCAAGCAACAAGGACACTCTGAAGACTCCAGCTGAGGGGACTGGCCCAGATTTCAAGGGTGAAATCTGTGTACTATGAACTTCAATATCCAGGGGGCTGAGAAAAACTGCCTAATCTAGCTATTGCCCAGTCTAATAGGACTGAGAGTTTAGACTGCGCGCTCAGATCTTATTTTCCTTTGGTAACTAACTCTGACTTTTTGTTTATAACTTATAATCACTTAAACTCAACTTTTGGGGAGATTAATTCCCTATTTGATACAAGAAACAAGTCAGTGACTGGCAAATATATCTAGCAAAGTAGATCTTCTTACACTCACCATCAATGGACTCCGGTTTGCTTCGGAAGAATTCAATGATTTTGCACATAAATGGAAGAATATCTCAACAGCCCAACACTGTGGCATTTAATTTCAAAAGGGTAACTATGCAAAAATGAGGGGGTTAGTTAAACAGAAGTTAAAAGGTACAGTGACTAAAGTGAAATCCCTGCAAGCTGCATGGGTGCTTTTTAAAGACCTTAATAGAGGCCCAAGGGCTTAATAGAGGCCCAACTTCAATGTATACCCCAAATTAAGAAACATAGTAAAAGAACTAAAAAAGAGCCACCATGGCTTAACAAGCATGTAAAA
>NC_133773.1:135178886-135235589 GCF_003597395.2 Chelonoidis abingdonii | reverse complement strand
GCGGTAACTCGTTTGGTGTTTCCCCAAAGGTCAGTATCTTAGGACCAGTCCTATTAACTTATTTCATAATATTGATCTGGAGAAGTGGTAAAAGTGAGGTGGCAAAGTTTACAGATGATACGAAACTCGCTCAAGATAGTTAAGGACCCAAAGGCAGAACCTGTGAAGAACCTTCAAAGAGATTACAAAAACTCAGTGATTGGGCAACAAAATGGCAATAAATTTAATTGTGGAAAAATGTCAAATTAATTGCCATGGAAATACAATAACCCCACTATACATTTCCATATATGAAGGTGCTAATTTAGCTACAATGAAGTCAGAAAAAATCTTAGAGTCATCTGTGGATAGTTCTTTGACGATGTCCTGCAGTGTGTAGAGGCGGGTCAAAAATGCAAACAGGATCCTTAGGAATCATTAAAAGGGGAGAGAACAAGATGAGGAATATTATTGCTTTATATATAATCGATGGTACACCCACATCTGAATAATGCATACAGAATGTGGTCTCCGCATTCAAATAAAGATATACTGAACTAGAAAATGTTCAAAAAGGCAACTAAATGATTAGGGGTTTGGAGATGGTCCCATATGAGGAAAGATAAAGAAAGCTAGGTCTCTTCCGCTTGGAAAGAGGAGACTCAGGTGGGATATGATAGAAGATATAAATCAATGTGATGATGAGAAGTGGATAAGAAAGTTATTTACTTATTCCCGTAATACAGAAACTATGGGTCACAATGAATTAATTGTCAGCAGATTAAAACAAATAAAGGAAGGTTTCTTCGTTCATTGCAGCGCACAGTCAACTTGTGGAACTCCTTACCTGAGGAGGTTGTGAAGGCTAGGACTATAACAGCATTTAAAAGAGAACTGGATAAATTCATGGTAGTGAAGTCCATAAATGGCTATTAGCCAGGATGGGTAAGGAATGGTGTCCCTAGACTCTGTTTGTCAGAGGATGGAGATGGATGGCAGGAGAGCGATCACTTGATCATTGCCTATTAGGTTCACTCCCTCTGGGGCACCTGGCATTGGCCACTGTCGGTAGACAGATACTGGGCTAGATGGACCTGTGGTCTGACCTGCTACGGCCCTTCTAAAGTTCTTATGTTATATTCTTAGTTTGACCACCACACCTCTTCCCCAGTATATCCACAGAGTAATGGTAAGGCTGAATCAGTGGTGCAAATAATCAAGATGGTTACAAATAGCTATTTCTTCTGGTTCAAACCACTTGTTTTTGCCACATAGGAATACTCTATCACCAGCATGACAAAGCAGTCCAGTGCAGGCACTCATAGGACGAAGGACCAAAACCCTGCTACCAGGGTAGGGAGACCTGTTGCAGCCAGAGGGATGGAGACACTGCTGAGAGCACATGGCCAGCAATCAGAAATACCAGGCACTAGATTATGTGAGGTCTGAAAAGGACCTACTGGCACCTGACACAGGCACTGTTTTGAGGATCCTGCCATTAGATAAACACCAGAAGGAGTGGACTTAAGAAGTCATGAGAGGTGTACTGGCACCCAGGTCATAAAAAGTAACTATGCAAGAGGAACAAATGATCTGAAGGAACAGGAGGCATTTATGATCCAGCTGTCACAACACGTAGAGAGAGGCTACAGAGACACAGCCATCACCACAGATTGGAGAGACAAAGAACCATCTGGAGGTGAAAGCCACAGAGAGAGAGAAGACTCTGCAGAGAGATAATTTGCAGACAGGTGACAGATGGAGGTAGGTCAGTCCTGGTGTGGTCAACTGTTGAGAAGACCAAACTACCACAAAGACCAGTAACCAGCTGAGTCTGTGATAAAGACGAGACTCCAACTCAGTTACGTGTTAGCAAGTTCTGGCTGAAGGGATACAGGGTGGGAATCTGGGCATCAACTATTTGTTTTTAAAGTTAAAATGTTTGTAAAATGGGGAAGATGCATCATGATCAGTGGAACTGGAATAAGAGGACTCATGTTCCCTGGAGGAACTATTATTGATGGGACACTGGGGGAATAGGGAATACTGGGAAATTAGGCTGAAAAGAAAGTCAGCCACATTAACAGAGCCGTGCAGTGCACAGGGTTTAATAACATTCCACTTGTTCAGTTTAACCTGAATTCAGCATCTCCCTTTGCGAATGAAAAAAGGTCTTAATTCCCATTGACATTTGGTAGGTGCTTAGTATCTTTCACAATCAGTCTTATTACAAGTCGTATTCATTCATGGTGCAATGCCACTGTAGTTCTTGACATTTCAGGCAACTTCATTGACTTTGCTGGAGTTGTATGAGGGGTAAATTTGACTCACTGGTGTCTACAAACTTTGGAATGACTAAGGGCTTAAGCACTTGAAAGGTAATTTGGATCAAGGCAGGGTATGAATTTAAAGGGCAATAGCTATTCCAGAATAACTCCATATGTGTACACTCTTATTCCAGAGTAAAAATGTCCACACATGAGGTTATTCAGGAGTAGAATATTCCTACATATCTTTTGTGGAATACTGTACCTCCATGCAGAGACAAGTTTTAAATTGAAGAAAGATTTGTATGTGTTTAGGGAGTAGCTTTAAGGATTTTAGACTTGGTTTATGTTATAAGTCTAATGTTTTCGTCCTCCAGGCCAGCCAGATTAAGCATTCAGTCAGCCACTCAACTGAAAAAATGGAAGGACACATGCTCTGCTGGTACACTCTGACATTTTATTTTTCAGGAGACTAATCATCCTTCTCCAATAACTAGTAATAGAAGAAGGCAAACACTTTGCGATTATCTATTCATTCTGCAGTCCTGTCACTTTCTAGTGTCTCTTTTACTAGAATGGCGACAGTCCCCATTGTAGGCCTCAGTAACCTGGACAACAGATGGACTGTTTTATTGTAAGCTGCATTTAATGTAAGACAAAAAGGCTGCTTTTTATTTATTATTAAAAAAGAAGAGGAGTTAGCTTTGTTCTAGCAGAAGACAATTTGGCAAGAGTCATGGGCAGGGGAAGGACGACCTTGAGCTAGATACTTTTCAAGGACTTTGATTCTTTTCTTCAGCCTCATTGAACATAACCCATGATTTCCCTTCGTGAACATAAGAACATAGAAACTGCTGTACCGGAACAGAGCAATGGGCCATCTAATCCAGCATCACGTCTCTGATCATGGCCAATGTTGGATGCTTCTGAAGGGTGTAAAAAAACCTCATAATGTGTCTAACTGGGCAATAATACGCCATGGGGGGAAATCAGCAGCTGACTCCAGCTGGTGATCAATGTGTTATCTGACAAATGAGACGAGATAACCCTTGCAAATTTTTATCTCAGCCAGTGTAATGGCAGATGTTGTTCTTATTCATGAAAATATCCGTGCCATTCCCTTCAGTCTGATAGAACATATTTCCACATATTCATTAATAATTTAAAAAGACCAAAAATGTCATTTTAGGTTTCTATTTAGTTTCTATAATACCCTATGTTGTTGTTGTAGTCTTTCGTTATCGGAAATGCAGGGTCAGTGGTTGCTTAAGCAATAGTCCAAGTTGTCAGAGTGCCCATCAGCATTCAGAATCTTCCTGTCAAACAGAAAAGCTCTTAAAGTTTCAGCCAAAAACAAACAAATAAACAAATGGAAATGAGAAGAAGATTGCTAATCATCAGAGGAGTGATATTGTGGAACAACCTTCCAATAGGAGCCGTTGGTGGGGATTGGGGAGATGCAAACAGCCTAGCTAGTTTTAAAATGAAGCTTAATAAATGTATGAATGGGATTATACCCTGGGGTTACTTGAGATAGCAGGTGACTGGACTCAACGACCCAGGACATCCCTTAAAATCCTGTGTCCTATGAAACCTGCCACGCTCCAATAGCAGCAGTGAAACATAAAACTAAATCATTTTACAGGGGTGGCCCAGCATTTGCTCTTTGGCAAGTCAACATGTGGAATTATAGGCCCATTTGAGTTTGAAAGGAGCTTTAGTGCATCATCTGTTCCACCCCCTGCATCAAGTTAGAACTGATTTTGCTCTCTTTTAAACATCCTGATAGATGGCTGTCTAATCTAGCTTAGACTGTCTCTGCTTAGTAAAATTCCAAAATCTCCATTGACAGCTTCTCTCACTGTCCTAATATTTCTTAAACTACAGTCACAAAGTTTTTATTGGTTTGCACCTATATTCCCCTCCTGCATGTCAAACCCACGAGTTCTATTTCCCTCATTGACTAAAACAAACCATTGATATTCTCATAACACGACCCTGACCCAAAAGCCACTAAAGTCAATGGGAGTCTTTCCATAGAATTCATAGGCTTTGGATCAAAGGACGCTAAGCAAATTCTTGCATATCACTCACACAAATAGATATGGAACAATCTGTTGGTGCAGACAGAGATAGTGCTAGGTCCTCAAAATGTCCTAGGGTTTTATGCAGGTGATATGAATGTCACACAAAATAGAGATGGGCAAATGATTTTCCAGTTTGGCCAGTAAAGCAAAATAATCCAATCAGATATTTGGGTCATTTCCCAAAATGTTTGGAATTTGTGTGCAAATCAGAAAAGCCTACTCAGCTTCAGAAAACCATGCATACATCCATCCCCTTTATAATCTTTAGCCAGGTGCTTTGGGCATGTGCCTGGGAAGTAGGAGTTGAATCCACTCTCTAGAGCAGGAATTTGGATTGCCTTTCCTCCTAGGTGAGTGCCCTAACTGCTAGGCCTTAGGTCAGGCTATTCAGCACTCAATATGCTCCACTTTGTGTAAATAGACAAGCTTTTAAGCTACACAGAGCTCTTATTCAGGTCTGGGAAAGGTACACAGAGCACCACAGCTAAATACAAGGTGGAATAGATTGTTCAGTGTAAAAAGTCAGTTGAGACAGGCCATCCGCAGATGTTTAATAGTTACCATAGTTAAAGCATACTCTAAGAGACCTCTGAATCAGTCAGAGAGAAGATTTGAGTTCACACCTCTTAGCTCCCAGGGGAGTGTGTGAATGACCAGGATAAAGAGTTGTTTTCATTTCTTTGAGCCACTGAATATGTATGCGTTTATACAAAGTGGAACAGCTACAACAGAAGAGCTTGAGAATCATAGAATATCAGGGCTGGAAGGAGGTCATCTAGTCCAACCCCCTGCTCAAAGCAGGACCAATCCCCAAATCACTCATCCCTGCCAGAGCTTTGTCAAGCCTGACCTTAAAAACCTCTAAGAAAGGAGATTCCACCACTTCCCTAGTTAACCCATTCCAGTGCTTCACCACGCTCCTAGTGACATTTTTTTTCCTAATATCGAACCTAAACCTCCCCCACTGCAACTTGAGACCATTACTCCTTGTTCTGTCATCTAGTACCACTGAAAACAACCTAGATTCATTCTCTTTGGAACCCCCTTTCAGGTAGTTGAAATCAGCTATCAAATCTCCGACTCATTCTTCTCTTCTGCAGACTAAACAATCCCAGTTCCTTCAGCCTCTCCTTATAAGTCATGTGCGCCAGCCCCCTAATCATTTTTGTTGCCCTCTGCTGGACTCTTCCAATTTTTCCACATCCTTCTTGTAGTGTGGGGCCCAAACTTCTCTAGGTACTGCATCTACACTGAAAGGTATGAGATCCTGGAAACTCTCCATCCAACTCTGATGTATGTACTCATGTTGAATTGTATCCTACTTCACAAATAATGCCACTGAAATCAATGGGATCCTTACAGATATTGCTCTGGGTGAATAAAGATAGTTCAGTGTGTAGAGAGCTAGCTTGGGTAACAAGTTTAATTTTCTACTTTGCTCCAGGCTTCCTGTGAGATCCTGGGCAAGCCAACACTGCAATTAAGCACAATGAGCCTGTGTCAACTGATTTGGGTTCACAGGGCTCAGGCTCTGGGGCTGATTAACTGCTGTGTAGACACCTAGACTTGCACTGGAGCCCAGGCTCTGAACTCTTTCCTGACTATCGAAATTTCTTTGATACAGACTGTAAGCTGGATGTTTTGTCTGAAGAACAAGGCTTTTGGATAAGGTGTGCAATAACTTTCTCATTCTGATGGAGCAGAAGTACCATGAATAGAGTCTCGCTCATGACATTTTGGTAAATCTGCTTCTAGTCGTGTCCAAGATCAATGAGTACATAACCATTAATATAAATTAGGACCTGGATCTAGCAGTGAGCTTTGTTTGGACTCCCGACAAGCCCCAGTGAAGTCAAGATGCATAGAAGTGAAAATTGGTATGTCCATAGGTGGAACAATGAAGTTATTGGGCTTCCATGTGGGAACCCATATGGTGTGTTCACTGAAGGATTGAGGCCTCAATGACCTAGCACCCACTCTTCAACTCCATCTTTCATTGCTCCATCTAATTTCTTTTATAATCCAAGCATGCACTTATATAATGATAATAACTAGCTTTTATATATGCTTTTCATCAGCAGATCTCACAGCACTTTGCAAAGGAGGTCAGGATCATTGCCCCCATTTTACAGATGAAATAAACAAGGCACACAGAGGTGAAATGCCATGTCTAAAGTAATCTGCCAGGCTGCTGGTAGAACAGGGAATTAGAAACCAGAACTCCTGTGTCCCCCTTCATTTCACTACCCACTAGGTCATATTGCCCCTCAAGGTTGATGCTCCTTCAAGGCACCTTACAAATATTAACTAAGCCTCTCACCATCCCTGAATAGTAATTATTATTAAGGAACCCATTATATGGATAGCTACAGTGAAGCACAGGAAGACTGAGCAAATTTCCCAGAGTCGCACAGCAAGACAGTAACAGAGCTGTGGACAGAAAGCACAGTCTTTAGTCTCAGTTCCCTTCTCCAGTCACTAGAGATCAGCCAATTTGTTGCACTTCTACTGAAAGCCCTTCAAATCTCCAATCATATTTTTATTTAAATATGGATGGTGCCACAACTTGTAACAATATTGGTTCTGTGACCTCCTTCAGGGTCTTGAAGTACTAAAATAAATGTCACAGACTAGCTGAATTATTAAAAATACTTCTACTTTTATTTAAAAAGAGAGAAGAAGAAGATTCAGAGGGTAAAATAAGTCACTAAGATTTTGCAATTCTTTATCACACTTCACCAAAATGCCAAGAGATCATCATATAACCCCTACGCTTGAGTTCCAAGCTCAAATATCTCAAGTATCAACATTAACTAGAATTCTATAGGTCATATCTGATTACAGTAAATGAGGCAAAGGCAGCATGAGGACTACATCTAGTAGTTTGCTTCTGAGCTGTCCTTTATGCAATCCCACATTCAAGAATGGCAAAGCATTTACATCCAGCTTGCTCAATAACTTCTTTTGGAATGTGACCTCCGCTGGGCTTGTCAGTTAGCAGGATTTGTTTTCCAGGTTTAATTAAATGAATTAATTTCTGCATAACCTTCTCCAGGAAGAGTTGCAATGTGTCTTCTGAAATCAATTTAGCCCAGGAGAATGGGCTGGTTGTTTAGAATTCTTAACTTCTCTGCTCTTTTGTACTCAACTCCTCAGGGACAATTGCTTTCTTGAAATTTAAATTATTTGCACCACATACAGTTTGGAAAGTCCACCAATTCTGATAACAACAACCAACTTTCATGTGTGTCTGGCTATAGAACATGTTAACAAAGAGGAAGGCAAGCTGCTGTTTAGTGCAGGTGTCATCCTACTCAGATAGCCTGTAGCCTTTTAATTTACTTTAAATTAATTTTGTAATGTGCTATTACACTACCATGAGTTCGGCTCTGGCGGCTACAGTTTCAAGCTTAACAGAGTGAAAGTCACCTCTGCTATTTCCTTCAGAATTAGAGTCTCTAGGAACACAAAGACCAAAGGTAGTGACCACACATACATTTACTAGTACAAAGTCCAGTCTATTTTGTAAGTTTTATTAAAGTTACAGTTCAAGTTATAATTATCCAAGCATATAGAAATTCTATGCAGCCTTATGCACAAGTTACAAATATAGTTATACTCACATCCTTAACAATAGTGTTAAGGTTTGATGGGCCTCTCATGGCTTGATCATCAGTATAGGGAGTGTCCCTTGATGGGCCTCCCCTTTTTATAATGTCATTCTGTCTATACCTACATTCTGCGCATATCCATAAATTTGTTCCCCCCCCTCTTTTCTCTGATTGGTCTGTGTCCCCTGGAAACTTCAGGGACCCAAATTTTCTATAGGATGTGTAAATTCCCTTAATCTCATGTGCAATGACACACAACCTGTATCCCGTGGTTTAAGACACATGGCTGAGACAGATGCACCTTTACAGTATTTTTATGATCTAATATGAGTCTTCTGGGTAATTTTGCACACTAGTATCATGTGGTACCTCTTTTCCCATAATCTTAGGACATCAGGTTATTTTCCGGTCACTTGTATCATCATTTCTTGTCTCCAAGGCCTAAAATAGCTAAGCTAAAGTCTAGCAGGTCTCAGCCTCTAGGGTCTTGCATTTCTGTTGGTCTTACTCATGTCTACTATTTGGTTCCTCTAAATACTGATCAATCTTATACTTTTATAAGCCTACAAATTAACTCTAATTAACATATAATCAATATATGTAATATAACATGTCGATTCATCATAACATCAAACAATAAATGGATAATAAACTGAAATCATTGGCTACAAGGCTCTGATTTTACTGGGAAACTTGAGAGGTGTCCACGTGTTCAAGGGTCCATTGAGCTCAGATTTGTTCCTCTTTGTATTGTCAACTTGCAAGAATTACATAGCTTGTTCATCTAAACAAACAAACAAACAAACTGCTGAGCAGAAGTTAATTTAAGTGTGGAAATTTCCAGCCTGTTAGATGGGAATATTCCATCAGTTAACTAGCTGTATAGCAATAATTAACTATTGCCATACTTTCCATCTTGCAAAAACTGCATGCTTCAGAAAAACAATTCAGGTCAGCAGGGCAGAGAGTCATGTTTACTCCTCAAAGTCACTCACTTCTCCTCTCCCCTCCTGGTCTGTTAGTTGTGCTAAAGGCCTCCTTTTAGCTGCTTTCAGCAATAAGTATAACAATTGGTATTCCAGCTGTTGACAGTGGATTAAACGTTACTGGGCTCCAGGCTATCAAAAATCTGCTTGTTACACTTGGACACTGGTGTTGTTACCTGGAGTTTCTGAACCCAAAGCTCTTGGTAACTTTTATTCTTGATGAGGCAGTGGCAACCCAGCTATCCGACCGATAGATGGTTGGCACAAGCAGTACAATACCAGAGTGCTTTCACTTAAAACTTTACTTTATTTAGACTCAAGCACTTACACACGTCCGCAACAGGTTAGTAAAACACCCCAGTTAGTAAAACTGTAGACGTCCAGTGGCCAGTCTTCCATCTGCAGGGGAACTTGAAGGATGGCAAAAAGCATGTCAAGTGGAATTCCAACTGTGGGCAGTGGTCTTGGCCTGTTACTGGGCTCTGAACTATCACAATTTTTCCCCTTCTCCAGTGTCTGAGATGTCATAGAATTTTATGCCAGAAAGGACAATGGTGATCACCCACTCTGACCTCCTGCACAGTGTGTAGAGTTTCACTCCATGATTCCTGCATCAAGCCCAGAACTTCTGGTTGAGCTAGAGCAGATCTTGTAGAAAGAAAAGCATATTTTACTAAGGGACTGACCCAAGCCCATTAAAGCCAAAGGGACTCCCCCCACTGACTTCAGTTGGATTTGGATCAGGCCCACCTCTGCTTCATTCCTCCAGAATTGGTTAAAGAGTATTTTCATTCTTTAACAGAAAGTATAAAAAAACAATTCCTGCATAACAGTATTCTCTACCATCTCCCGAGAGATCATGACATTCACCCAGTCTGGCTCTCGTAGTATCCTCTAGTGAATGTAGTTTTTAAATAAAGTAGCTCTTTTTGAATTAATGAGCCATACCCAAGCTAATAGTACAGAATATTGTATAACAGGCCATTGGTCCTCAGAGAGTTTTCTGTTGCGAGAGAGATTGCTATCTCAGTGGAATAGCTGGGCAAAGAAAGAAATTGTTTAGTTTTTCAGAAATACCATTTTACACTACCCTCTCCCCCCTTTTAACTTATTAATATAAATAGTAATGATCATAGCATAATTGCATTTTCAGTTGCAAGGATGGCTAAGGACAGCTGCAAAATTCAGTAAGAAGATGATCTAGAGGCTGGGTTAAGCTCATTGCCAATCCTATAATACAATAACAATAAAAAAAATTATAATTGGCTTTCACATAACACTTTTCAAAAAAGTCATTCTCTCTCTGGCCCAATGACTGTTTATGTAGTTATCCACAGTGGAACAGTCATTTGGCCAGGGTGGGAGGAAGAGAGAAACTCTGTAGTCCAGTGGTTAAGGCACCCACCTGGAAGGTGGGAGGCCCTCAAACCAGTTCCCACCTGCTCCAAACACTTTCATTATTTATCCACTGTGGAACAGCTTCAACAGGAGATCTGAGGGAGTCCCCATATCTGACAACATCAAAGCTCCCTACTTGAGCCACCCAGCTAAGGGGTGGCAGAGCCCTGTTCAAATCCTGTCTCCTTCCTCTAGGAACATTTCATATGAGTGCTCGAGCCACTGGTCTAAAAGTTACAATGTTGGCAGCATAGTCGCATCTGCCATTTTGCATGGAGCAAGGCAGGCACCTCACTCATTCCCTCAGGAAATGCCTTTAGACAGCTAAGATGCCTGACTCCAGGGAGCAGGTTCCCATTTGCCGATCACCAAGCAGAGCTAGATGTCTAACTCTGAGATGGAGTGGGACTTAGCATACACCTATCATCAGTGTCTCCCACTGGCTAACGTAGGCATTTCCCCACCTAGCGTGCTGGCTTTTGTGGACCATATTCTTAGGTGCCTATTGTCACAGTTCAGAGTCACTGCATTCATATTCCTGTCTCGTGGTCCATCACGAACATCCACTCTAGGCCCCCAGCTCCTCAGCCATCACCTCTCTTTGGTAGAGTCCTGCATCTCTCTCCCTCCTGACAGGGGTTCTACAGGCTACACAATTATCTGCCGACAGTGTGATATTCCCAGCAAGTCAGACTGCCTTTACCAGTGTCCATGCTTTGTTGTCTCTCCAGAGACAGTGTATGACCAGTGTATTGCTCACAGTTATAAGTCACCACACAACTCTTTATAAGCAAGCACATTAATTTGTAAGGTGAAAGCATTACAGAGCAAACATATTAAAGACCAATACAAGAACCTACACTCATGCTAAAAAGCTTTCCAGAAGTTAACCAGCAGTCTTATGGGACCTCAGTAGGTCAAATTCCTCCAACCCTTTTACAAGGATTGCCGCTGCCCGTCCCCTCCCCTACCTTTTGGACAGAAGGTCTTATCCATTTGCTAGATCAGAAAGAAGACCCTGAGTCAGTTTAAATGCAGCCGATTTATCCAAAAGTCCTTTCTTTGTCTCCTGAACCCAGTTTGAACTAGCATATGTGAATTTCCCCAGGAGGTGGTTACAACCTGAATGAGTGCCTTAATCACCACTCACTATTTTTAGATCTTTGAGGAGGTGTAGTAGCCCTCCCCCCATGGCACAGGACACAATCATACATAAACCATCCACTTGAAACAATGGCCCCCAAAATTACTGCCTGGGATTGCAATATCTGTCACACCTTTCCCCTAGAGAGGCTACAAACAATCCCAGACCACAATGACAAACAAACAGAATAAACTAAGGTCTTTCAAGGCTCTTACAGGAAATGGCCATGTCTGACACACCTCATTCGTTATACATGTAGCCTAGGCACCTAACTCAGCTTTGTGGATTGCTATGTTGCTCCTGGGATTTTCTAAACACCTAAAAGATAGGTGCTCTGATGCTCAGCATTGCACTGCCTAAATATCCACCCTTTGACACTCTCATTTAGGTTTCCCTGGACCTCACAGCTTTTTACTGTGTAACTCCTTTGTGGAAGGATCCAACCATCCATGCCTGTTACTGAAAAAATCAGGGCAGGGGAGCTCTCTATTTTAGGCATTCACATGGCCCCCACTGATGTAGTTTCTCAGCACCTCATAATATTTAACATATTTATATTCAAACCACTCATGTGAGGCAATGAAGAGGTTTTGTTCTGATTTTACAGATGAAGAACCTAGCCCTAGAGAAACTTACTTGAGGACACAGAGGAAGTCTACGAGGGACCAGGGAATTGAATTCCTCTATCCCAACTTCCCATCTAGCATCCTCATGACTAAATCATCCTTCCAAAGACCACCCAGAATTCCTCTCAAAGGGGAGGGATGGGGGCCAACGGAAAAATGACCTGCCTACTGGGAGAAATACAAGGGAATCTCTGGCTGATGAGGAAGCAGTGGTTAAGCTTAGTTTTGGTTTAAAGCAGGTGTTCTCAGAGCATGTTTATTCCTCCACATAGTGAATTAAGAACCATCTAGTCCTATTTAGCTATAGCAGATGGTCTACAAATTATTTCCAGTGTAGAAATGAGAGAAGGAAGAGTTGGAATAATGGATTGGAAACTTCACTTACTTCTATCTTAAGAACTTCACAACCTAAAGGAGTGACATGGGGAGGTGGGAAGAGAAATTGAAGTCAGTAGCTTGTTTGACTGACTTCTGATGGCAAAGCATTCAGATATTTTGCTTTCCATATCTTGACTGGAAATATTTGCTCCTGGTCATTTTATAATACAAAGCTGGCCCAGATATTAAGGCAACTGTACCAGTTTGTCTGCCCTTTACAAATGAAATGGCTAAGTGATCCTATTTCTAAGCTTCAGAGGTTTTTCTGTTTGTTAGTTTGTTTTTTAATTGGCAAAGGTTGATTTCAACATACACACACACAAACCAACGAAAATATTTCCCTCAATAATCATCAAAATGTAAAGATAACCAGAGGAAGAAAAATGATTCTTAAGATCTTATTAGAGTTTGATTTAAGTATACATACTCTCTCTATTTTTTTTTATGCATATTGGTGACAATTTGCATTGTAATCATCATAAAGCAGGGGTTCTCAGATGTCATTGCACCGTAACACCCTTCTGACAACAAAAAATGATACATGACCCCAGGAGGCAGGATTGAAGCCAGAGGCTGCCTGAGCCCTGCCACCTTGCAGGTGGGGGGCAAGGGTGAGAGAGAGAGAAAAGACAAAACCTCCCCTCCCCAGGCTGGGGTGGGGTAGGGGCAAATCCAAAGCCCAACGGCTTCCACCCCAGGCAGGGAACCTGTAACCTGAGCCCTGCCACCCAGGGCAGAAGCCCTCTGGCTTGGTCCCCAGGCCTCAGCAAGTCTAAGCCAGCCCTGGCAACCCCATTAAAACGAGGTTGCGACCCACTTTGGGGTCCTGACCCACAGTTTGAGAACCGCTGTTATAAAGCATTAACTTTTTAAATCTCAACATCCACTGTCATTAAATAATTATTGTCTGACACCTCCCCCCCATAGCTTTCTGCAACTCTGAAAACTTACATTGATAAAAGATAGATTTTTTTAAAATGAGCATTGATAGTACCTGTCAAAATTATAAAATAATAAAAATTGACTTCTGCAAACCCTACATATTTCACTGTTTATCAGAGACTGAAATTTGATGCTGACATGCAAGTTTCACTGGCACCTCTTATGGTTGCCAAAGTGTGAACACCTAATTAACAGCACCAGAATTATCCCTGAAATACGGTTATTGATATAGTTGAGTGTAACTGCCATTTTTATTTCAGTATCCAATTGCATCCAATTACAAGCTAGGTGCTCATAGAGATACACTGAAACGTATTGCTAGTTTGACATCTATGCCATGGATTAAGCCATCCATATATTCAGTAGCACCTTACTCCTTCGGTACCCTCCTTACAAAGGGTCTGATTTTATCAAAGTATTTATGTTATAGTAGTTAGTACTCCATTGGGCTGTGGCAAGAGACAGTCCCCACCCCAGCAAGCTTACAATTTAAATTGATAATGAAATACTGTCATCCGCACATTACAGATGGGGACACTGAGGCACAGAGAGTAAGGCCCAGATCCTCTACAGTCTTGATGTTCCTAGCTTCCATTGATTTCAAGGCATATGTGATTGCTCAAAGTCACACAGGTAGGTTGTAGCAGAGCCAGGAACAAAATCTAGCTTTCCTGCATCTCCTTAGAGATTGTTGCATCTGTGAACTATGGTAATACAAACAGTGATACACCCTGTCCCCTTCCTCTGAAGTTGCTCAGACCCACTTTCATCTTGTGTACAAGCTACATTTTATAAACCCATCCACTAATTCCAGTGGGTGACCCAGTGGCCTAATGGATAAGGCATCAACATCCAGAGCTGGGGATTGTGGGTTTGAGTCCCATCTGGGTCATGCTGCTCACACATGTAAGGGAGAGATAGCTTAGTGGTTTGAGCATTGGCCTGCTGCTAAACCCATGGTTGTGAGCTGAATCCTTGAGGGGGCCATTTAGGGAACTGGGGTAAAAATCTGTCTGGGGACTGGTCCTGTTTTGAGCAGGGGGTTGGACTAAATGACCTCCTGAGGTCCCTTCCAACCCTGATATTTTATGATTCTACATCACGCTTTGAACCTTTCAGTCCTTTGCTTGATCCTTTAGAGAAAAGGCAATTTCTGTCTATCTAGGTAGCACCTTTGTTCCAAACTCAGCTAGCCCTGTCCTCCTTGGTGAGGCTTCCTTCCTGGCTTTGATCAGATTGTTCAGATGAGGACAAATTAGTTCCTTGCCTCTCTTTCTGATTAATTATTCAATCAGCTGTAGTCGGGGGGGGGGGGATTAATTGAGGCTACAGTGATCAGAGTGCTGACCCACCTGTCAGCTCCCAGCACTCTGTCACAAGGCCCTTAACTACAAGATCAGTCTTTTCCCCCACTGTACCATGAGATCTCCTTGCTGAGTAAAGTACTACTCAGCATAAGAAAGGGTGTCTGACCCTTGTGTGTATGTGTTCATGAGTAAAGATAGAGTACAAATCCAATTATTAAAATAAACTGACAGGATATTGCACTTCTACCATGCTCTTCATCTGAGGATGTCTAAACACTTCTGAGACACATCACCTCTATGAGACGGCGAAATTGAGTCTGTTCCAATTCCTATTGACCTCCCTGGAGAAGAAGCAGGCCCATCAAACTCATACCTGCTATTCTTTACCCATCTGAAGCTGCTTGGTGAAAAAGGACCAAACACCCTATAATTTAAAATAAAAATGCGGAATTTTTTTTCTGGGAGCTGAAGTTTTAAGTAGTTCTTACTTTATAAGCTATTGCCCCATCCTTCCTGATGCTATATTTGATGTGTACACACTTTGATTCCCCCACCCCCGCACACACACACCACATACACATCCTTACTGTATAACATTTATGATGATATAATTAAAGGTCAGTTGCTGTGTTGAGGATAAACTTTGATATTTCAGGGGTTTATAGCTCATCAAATCACATCCTGCTGACACCCACCTTGCAATTTATCAGTCTACATATTTTATTTTTTTTCTCTGAGTGGAATTGAATGTTCTAAATTATGTTTTAGATTTAATGAAGTAAAAGATAGTGGGGGTGATTTTAGGGGGTTTTCTTAGGCTCATTGTTTATTATTGGGTAAATCATGCTTTTGCTGGGAGTCCCAACCATCAGACCACCTGTACAGATGTGTTGCTCCACTTGTTCAAATGGCAGGGAGGCTTGGGGAGTCTCCTACATCATGTCCATCCCTATCACAGGCAACCCTAGAGTAATAGCACAGTTAGTTTGTCCAGCTCATTTGAAGTGGGGCAGTACCAAGATTCCCCACATTTCTTGTCCCTTCCCACCTGCATGCACATTCCAGGGCGGGAAGGGGAATGGCACAATCCTCCTTAGTCTGCTTTCTACTGGCTGCAGGAACTCACAGTGTGGGCTACACACAGGCAGATAAAGAGTTGTCATGGGTGAGAAAGCAAAGCCATGATTTGGCCCTATTTGTGTTACTGTGGCTCACAGACGCAACAATCAACGTAGGTATTTGTAGAAGTAGAGCACCTTGCCCCCTATTGGCAACATATTGGTAACTACATTAAAAAGTAATTGTGGTAAAGCTGAACATTAAAGTTGCAAAGGCAATCACTCAGAAGTTAGGAAGTGCCAGAATTAAGGTGGCTGTGAAACTACAAACAACCAAAAACAGGGTTTTATAATGGGAAGCGTCAGGCCAACAGCTATAGGTAGAGCTGGTAGCACGGTCTATAATAGTCTTGCTCCCACTTTACCTTTCATAATTATAGCTGCTGCATGATCATGAGATTCTCAGTCCCTTTTAGAATGCAGCCATAATTCTGGGTTCTTCAATCTAACAGAGAAAGGTACAACACAATCCAGTGGCTGGAAGTTGAAGCTACACAAATTCAGGCAGGAAATAAAGCGTATATTTATAATGGTGAGTCATTAACCATGGGAACAATTTACGAAGGGTCATGCTGGATTCTCTATCACTGACCATTTTTAAATCACACTAGGATGTTTTCCCCTAAAAGATCTGCTCTAAGAATTATTTTGGGGAGATTGTATGTCCTGTGATTCACAGGTGGTTAGACTAGATTATCATAATGGCCCCTTCTAGCCTTGGAATCTATGACCTCCTCCAGTAGAAAATACCAGTTTGCTTGTTCCCTGTGTGACCTATTTTCCTTTAATTTATTCTCAATTACCTTAATAAGGTCATTCATGAATTTAACCAAGTGATAGCTTGATCTTGTGTAACAGCCCATGAACACTACAGCTTCAACCATGTCAGAAGAGACCAGTCACAATGCAGCTGTCCCCATTACATAGTTCAAATGCAGCTCCACTACTGGAGTGAGGACTAAACATTAAATATGCAGTGAATCTGAAAGCTACTAAATTTTTAGTGTTCAATTCACTGTAGCTTGTCAAGTCACTCAAACAAGTATCTTGTGCTTTTTTTGCCCTGGTGCACTTGATGGCTGGGCAACAGTGAAATGTGCCTTTCAGGAATCTAGGACAGGGAGAAAAGACCATCAAGTTCCCATCTATGTTACATAATGGAACCAAATGGTACCTTGTTATGTGGACAACACTATTGTAACTAAACTCTCAAAGATGTTGAAGTGACAGTTTAGGAAGATAGAAGCATGCGAGTGAGAGGTAGAATCAGTTTTTGCTGTCCCCCTTATAATCCAAATTTGTGCTTCCTTTTTGCAATCTTCTTTCTTTTCATATGTGAAAAAGACAAACATCAGAATGGCAGATTTGGAAGAGTGGAAGAAATTGACATGTGGCAGATACATGAGAATTGCTGTGGGACCTTTATATACATATAACTGGAACACATCCTTTATAACCTGCGGTGAAGAGAATAAAAATGACATCTAAAAGCACCTTATCCATGGACAGATTCCCAGCCACCTGCCAAACTTGTGCTGCAGCCAGAAGAGATATCAGCCACCATTATTTTCAGATGCCCTGATGACACTGATGGAAAAAATATTATTCAGAGATAGGATTGTCTTTCAGATGACAACTTTGCCACATGCATGGTCAAAATCTGCAGTTCCCGGTCACAGAGAGAAAATTCCACACACTGTAGCTGACTGAGAGGATGGGGCACACAACATGAAGAGAAATTAATGTAATGGTCATACCCACAGGGACATATTGACGTTTAGCAAATCTGTACTGGGGCTGGAGACCTAATAAAAAAAAACTTGCCCAGAAGATTTTACAGTCCAAATAGACTAGACAGAGAGAAGGAGGGTGGAGAGAGAGAACAGGAGAACAAAACAATTACATGACTTACATAAGGTATGATAGGAAGTCACTAGCAATCGAGCCCATGTTTTCTGACTGCTATTCTAGTGCCCCATCTGCTGGACCAGGCTTGCATCTTTAGGGGGGATAATGCTGTTGATTTCCATGGTGTTAAGTTAGAAATTAATTTGGCTCATCACACCCAGGTGTAGATTGAAGTTGCCCACCTTCCAGTGAGGGAGTGATATAAAATTTAGATGGATAAAGAAAACTAATTTTGTTTTAACTGTCTCCATAAGAGTAAACATTTTTTACAAGATTTTATCGAAAAGCATTCCTAGGTCCCTTCTTCATATATTTCCACCTGAAGGACAGGACCACCTTAATAAAGATCCATTTATTGAAAGTATGATTTTGGGGGGAGTGTGGGTATCTTAAGGATAACCTTCTCTTCCCCAACCCACAAACACAACTAATTAAAAACCAAGCTCCAAATAACCAGACTGACACTACCTCTTCATGGTTGAAATATCAACATACCAAACTGAGTTGAAGTTTAATTTGTTCTGAAGAAAACATGCCAAACACTTTTTCTTTGAACAGTTTTTAATTCAGGAGTCAGAAATTTTCACTCTGTGTGAAATTTGAACATTTTATTTAGGAATGAAATTTCTAAGTTCCACATGAAATTTGACTCTATTCTTTGATCAGCTGTAGAAACAACTGTGTTATTTATCAGAAGGCTTTGCAATTTACCCTATGGACCTCACCCTAATGAAGATTTGTGAACAAATAATTTCAGAAATATTCAAGCAATCCTTTGTTATTACCTGGGAAACTATCAGCCAATTCAATGAAGGAACAAATTGATTAGAGATATGTTCTGCTGTGGCATACTTTGAAATCTGAATCTGAAGTAGTCACTGCACTTTAAATAACTCTCATAGGAGCTGTGTTAAACCACTTCCAGTAAACAGCAAACTGAAAAGTGTAATACTTGAACATTGGGGAGATATAACAGCAATTGTGGTATTTCATCATCTCAGGTATAGATACAGTAAGAACTATATATATACACACATACACTCTTTCATCAAAGACAAAATGTTTATTGGAGATATTGGTTTCTATTAAGTTTTTTTGTCAGAAATGGAGGGGAAAAGAGAGCATACCAGCTGTTCTCTTCCCTGCATAGCCAAGTGGTTAGGGGCCTACCTACAATGTGCAAGACCTATGTTCAAGTTACTACTTCACCTCGTTTAGAGCAATTTGGGATGAAAATCCTTGAGCTGAGCAGACACCTCAAATTCAGGTCTCCTACATCCCAGGCCATTCCTCTAAGAACCAAGCTGTACATACCCCATTCCTCTTCCCAACCTAAACAGATCAGGTTTCAGTCATGAACTAGATGTTTTGACAATTCCATTAAAAAAAACACAACAAAAATACACACAACGCACTGGAGAAGTTTTGTATTCACCCCCAACAGATATGAAAACCTCTAAAATTGCTGCACAACAGAATTGCCGCCCTCCTATCAATTGACCTCAGGACAGCTTTAGTGCCGAAGGTAACGTTTTATGGCTATTTCTCCCTCAAAGCAGCAGTATTATATTTACTGCTTCTAGGCCAGACAGCTCAGGCTGCTAGATGCCACAATGCATAGCCAAGTTTTTGCAGTTTTTAGATAGATTTCTGCCACCTTTCAACCCTAAAGGACATCTGTTCACTCTGATTACTCTATGAAGGGTTGCCTAGAAGACTTGAGGGAAAGTTCTTTATTCTTTTTGACGTACCTAAAGATTAACTGGCCCTTAACTACTTATTCTCATTGGTCTCTAACAACAAGTACTAACTTATGAACTAGGAAGTCCCACAAGTCACAGATGGGGTGAGAAAAAGAAAAACAGACAGAACAGATCTTAAAGACAAAACATATGTATTTAATTCAGTTGCTATTGCTCTCAGTCCTCTTTTCTCATAAGCTTTCCATCAGTCCCAAGTTACCTCAAGTCTTCTCCATTCTGAGGAGCCCACAGCTCCTTTACCTAGACAACCCCTTTACATAGACAAATGTGCCCAAAGTCCTAAATTAACTACAGCATTTCCTAGGTACTGTCTCCCATCACTGTGCTGACATACTGTGACCTATTGCTACTTTCCATAGCACTCCTGCAGTCACTCCCCTTCCTCTAATATCTCCCTCTTTATACCCAGTGAGATGGAAAAGCCTGTGTTTTATAGGCTCCCAGACTCCTCCCACTCCCAGAATGCTTTACTAGGGGATACTAATAAGCAGGGCTCCCTTCCCCCACTCTATTAATGAGTAAGCCCACCTAGGCTATACTTTAGTCTGTAGAAGGTACAAATTGCCTAGAGCCTGTTTCCTGGTAAGTTTAATTTCTGAAAGAGCTTCTGTTATTCCTGTCCCAGTTTCTTGTTGTAACCTACATCTATTTTCTCCGATTCACCAGTCCTGACTTTTCTTTGTTCATGCTGTGGTATATTTTGTGCTTCTCCTACATGGGGAAATACACCCCCTTTCCCTGATCTAGTTTTTTTTTCCCAAATCCCTTCTCAAAATCTGCTTTTACCAGGATGCATGTCCAAAAAACCAAAAACAACCCCTAACTAAATTGTAACTAGCTGATATTTGCAGGATACAAACATGAATTAGTGTCTGTCTTATTGTCTTTCTGCACTCTGTTGCTTCTCATCTTAGATCATCAACTATTTGAGGGAGGGCCTATGGTTTTTATATTTGGATATTGATTAAAAAATTGTAAGTGCCACCATAACACAAAGTAATACCCCTAATAACAGAGAGCTGGGTAACATGCATGTGCTGGAAAGTTTAGGTTTCGTTTTCCCCCAGCCTCCAAATGAATAAGTGGAATCTAGTTGGTTTTCCTGGGCTCTGTTTGCCATTGCCAATGTTTAGAAAAGTTTAGCAATTAACAGCTTTTCCTGTGGTCTGAAAGCAATAGTGTGTATTCTCCTCCATATAAGGAGTTAACATTTTACAAATATTAACTGCTTAATAATCACAAGTTCTCTTTAAGGTATGTACCCATGTTTGAAAATATGGGCCTCTGAGACTTGACAAAGGCTACTGAGAAAGATGGTGATAGATCTGGGATTAATTATTTGTTCTCTGTCCTCTGCTTTGTCAGCCCATGCTGTCTCTTGTACTGTTGAACCACAGCAAGAAGTCAAGGTGTAAATGACTACACAGGGGCAAAATAGTGAAGAATTGGCTCCATTAATGTTAGACACTTGAGCTTGGTTATGAGCTCACATCAGTTTTTTATTCAGGGTAATTCTACTTGCTCCAATGACGTTACTTCAGCTTGAAACCAGTGTCACAACTCAGGTCTGAAGTCAATTAGGTTTGAGTAGTTATCATGACAGCCTGAGCTTTCCATCCATTCAGCTGAAGTGAGTTGTGGCTGTTTTGGCTGATTCCAGCAATGATGGAACAGTTTTAATAAATTCAGGATTTATCAAAATATTTTATTAAACTGCATGTCCATCAGCTCATATATGAAAGTTAACACCACACTGGCAAAATACATTATTCAGCAGTAACAGACAAATCAGAATGAACAAAACATCCCCAAACTGAGCCCTGTGGGACTTCAGGAATTTGATTCTGCATAAATGATTTGAAACTATTTATTTGAACACTGTTTATGGTTTGGGAGATAAATGTGGGACCCATTTGTGTGCAATGGACGTAATTCCATCCCAAGACTCAAGCTGTTGAGTGAAATTTCATGGAATGCGGTATAAATGCTGCAGTGAGGTCTGAGGAAATGAGAGTAAAGAGAAAAAAACCTTATCACAGTTTTTCAGCACACTGCTTGTTAAGTTTCATGCTCTGAGAAGGCCAGACTTTCTGACTGAATATATTCCTAAATCAAATTAGGCTGCAGGTGAGCAGTGACCACACACACTGGGGAGCTTAGGGATGAACGGACAATTTAAAATGGCTAAGACAATATCTCCCTGTCATGGTACAATTCCCCACTCTGAACCTTAGCGTCCAAGAGATGGGGTACCAGCATGAATTCCTCTAAGCTTGATACCAGCTTAGGACCTGTAGCGCTGCCACCAACCAGGAATTCCAGTGCCTGGTACACTTTGGGCCCCCAAAACCTTGCCCGGGGAACCCTAAGACCCAGACCCTCTGGATCTTAACACAAGGAAAGAAAACCCTTTCCCCCACCGTTGCCTCTCCCAGGCTTCCCCTTCCTTGGTTACCCTGGAAGATCACTGTGATTCAAACTCCTTGAATCCTTAAACAGAGAGGAAAATGCACCTTCCCCCCTCCTTCTCTCTCCCCCTCCCAGACTCTCCCTGAGAGAGACAGTAATCCTAACACAGAGAGAAATTACCCTTTCTCTCCCCCTTCCCTCCTTCTTCCCCACCAAATTCCCTGGTTTAATCCAGACCCCGTCCCCTCGGGTCTCACACCAGAATAAAAAAAAAAATCAGGTTTCTTAAGAAAATTTCTTAATAAAGGAGAAAAACAGTAAAATTATCTTTGTAAATTAAAATGGAAGTAGGTACAGGGTCTTTCAGCATAGACACTTGGGAATATGCTCCCAGTCTAAGTATTTACAAGCTACAAATAAAATCCTTTTAGCAAATACAAATTTGAACTCCTTCCAGCCAATACACATTTGTAATTTCCTCTTCAGCCCAAAATGCACATTGGTCAAATAAGAAACAAACATAAGCCTAACTCGCCTTATCTACCTAGTACTCACTTTTCTGAACTTATAAGAGCCTGTATCGGAGAGATTGGAGAGAAACCTGGTTGCACGTCTGGTCCCTCTGAGCCCCCAGAGTGAACAACAACCAAACTCTAAGAGCACACACAGAAACTTCCCTCCCTCAAGATTTGAAAGTATCCTGTCCCCTGATTGGTCCTCTGGTCAGGTGACAGCCAGGCTCACTGATCTTGTTAACCTTTTACAGGCAAAAGAGATATGAGGTACTTCTGTTCTATTAACCCCTACTATCTTTTTATGACACTCCCAACTTTTCAGAGCAGGCTTTTTGGACAGGTCTTAACAATCATCAGCAAAAGATGTCAGTCATGCCTCCCCTAAACCTAATTCAACCAGGAGGTTAGATTCTGTCTCCCTCACTCCGCGAATAGTCCCATTGAAATAAATGCGACGACTTTCAAAATAAGGTGCTCCTAAGCAAAATAAAAGTTGTCAGGGTCAGATCTGTGGCTTTTTTTGAGTAATTTTTTTTTTTTTTTACCCAGCTAATATGAATGTTTGTGGAGGTATCTCAAAAGTGTCTATAAGTTAGGTCAGCTTCATGTAGTGAGTATTTTCTGGTTGGCTTCAGAAATAAGTGGGTCATTTGGATTCCTCTTCATCTGATAGCTATTGTATTTATGCCAGTTCAGGACAGGATGATTGTGGGACCATCTTTTTGTTCTGTGTGTCTGCAGCACCTGGCACAGCAGGGTCCTGGCCCAAGACTAGGGCTCCTAGGTGCTATTGATAATACAAATAATAAATATTATTCAGAAAGGCATGTAAGCCTATGTTTAATGTCAAGCATGTGCCTAAGTGCTTTCTTGACCTTGAGGCCTAATATTTCTTTGGATGTTAGCTGAGTAAATAATAATCTGCATACGCTCTATGGACTTGCTTTATGCTTCTCTCAGATTTTGCTGGAGTTACAGAATATCTAGAAATCATTTGCGGGACATGGGAAAATAATATTGTGAGTGCTCTACCAAAAGCAAAAAGTCACTTAAGGAAGTTGCATGCTATTTAAAATATTGTTATGGGTTTCCTGTTGCGATTATTCCAGACCTTTTGTATCCAAATGTGATACTAAACTGTCACTCATTAATCTTAACAATATCAGTGTGTCATCTCCAAGTGTTTTAAGCAGATGAATGAAGTCATAGAATCATAGAACATCAGAGTTGGAAGAGACCTCAGGAGATCATCTAGTCCAACCCCCTGCTTAAAGCAGGGCCTAGATTGCAGTGTAAGGGGATTGGTCAATAAACTGAATGGGAATGAAATCTAGGGAACCAGACTGCACACCTGTACATCAATAAGCACCACGTCAAACAGGTACTGAGCCTTGCCTCTAGTGTCTCTCTCTTCTGCTATCCCTCCTCAGCCTCTGGGCAAAATCCCCAGCTAGTGAAAATTGATGTAGTTCAATGGAGCTAAACCAATGCACCCTAATCCTGTTTCTATCCCCACTTTATTCCTCTCTCTGCCCTATTCACACCTGTCCCATCGCTTCCAAGACACAAGTAGCATGAACTCCCTTTCTCCCTTAAGACAGGAAGAAAGATATCCTTTCCCCTACCCTCCCAAGTTGCAATAAACCAGGTAACTGGTATCTGCTGTGGAGAAGACCAGACTGTGTTCATCATCAAGACTCTTCCCATGTCCCACCCAAACCTGATGTTGCTGATTTGCATGATTTACTTGTTTTCTTATAACCATAGGTCTTCAAGTCATACTTTCATTTAAAATAATAATGAAAAAGTTTCTAATCTTCATGGTGGCAGAGAGAAGCTGGACAATGTGTTTCAAGTGCCCGCTTAAGGCTCAGAAGCCAGAAAGCAAATACAAAGAACTTAATTTGAGTTCTTTGAGGGCCTGACTCATGATTTTTGGGAAGACTGAGATTGGCAATGCTGCCTAACACTTATTAGCTACCTGAGGATCCTTTGTCTGGGAGCCACAGTCTCAGGTGCTTCCATTTTGAGATCTGTTGCAAAGTGTTCTAAGATGTGTCAAATACACTAAGGCCCACAGAGTGTGAGACTCAGAAATGCCAGTATACGTGCTGAGATCACAGGACTACTCTTCTCTTCTTTATTCTTTCTTCTCTGAAGAAATGTGGACTCTTTGGAATAACTTATTTTATGCCCCAAAGAGGATTGTGTCCTGACCTAGATACACCAATGGTAACCCTCTTTTCTTTTGATCAAAGCAGGGGGAAACTTCCCTCCTGTCAATCATCCCAAGTGAAGGGCTCCCCCCACAACCAACTTGTCCCTTGTCAGATCTTAGTGATGAACTCCTTCCCTCAGCTGAGTGCTTGTGCTTGAACACAGGTGGATAAGGCAAAACTACTTATGATGGTGGTTCACTCCCTCTGGGGCACTGGCATTGGCCACTGTTGGTAAACAGGATACTGGGCTGGATGGACCTTTGGTCTGACCCAGTATGGCCATTCTAGGTTCTTATGACTTTAGCTTTGGCTCTATCCCCAGAGGATGCTATTTTAGGGTGTTGTTTTTATTTTTGAAGCCCATAAATTGTCCTTGCATTGATGTGTGGTGGTAATATCCATGGAAGAAACATCTCCCTTATGTATAGCACAGATATCTGCAAATATGGATTAGCATAAGACGCTCTTTTTCAAAACCATTGATAGATTCAGTATCTCCGAGCTCTCCCTCATTATTTCGTACATCCCTGATGTTTAGACCAAAATGATCTATAGCTGTGCTCCATCTTGTGGTGGTAGTTTTATACTGTGATGGAAAATGTGAAAAATAATTATGGAGTTCAATATAAAGGAAACCTTTTTGAATCATTATCCATAGCAGCTGTGACATGCAGCTCTCTGAGTCTTTGCTTCTGTTGTGTCTTAGGCTGGCCTTGATTTTTGTTCCTCTGTCCCAGTTCTGTGTGCATTCATGTGTCACGGGCTTACCAGCTAGACAGTGATGCTTTTTGTACAATTAGCTTGGAATCACAAGGTCGTGACAGCACTGGCAATTGAAGAAAGATCATTCAAGAAAGACTCAAATACAACATATAACCGAAGAGAAGAAAACCTGAAGGGAGAATTATGTTGGGGGAAATATGTATTGCACAAGTCATCTTGGCTTGGAAAATCCCTGTGGCATTAAATTTCTAGAGGGATAGTGCAGGTGTTTGATCTAACACTGAACACACAAAACCAGTCATACAATTTCACCAGAGATTTAACTGAACTCAACGCTCACAATGTGGGATTCAGTTAAATATTAATTTTAGATTATTAAATAAGGGTCCTCCATTTCACTTCTGCCAGCAGCTGTCCTTATCTGTCAATTTCAATCGGTTCTCATAATATACAAGGTTATGAACATCAACTCAGATCCTCAGATGTTATAAATCAGCATAGCTGCACCTATTTCAGTTTGAGCCATGACTGTTTACACCAGCTGAGGGTCTGGCCCACTGATTCAGAGCTTGTAAGGCCAGAAGGAGCTATTGTGATCCTCTAGTCTGACCTCCTAATTATAGCTGTCAATCTTTCATATGGTTTATAAGATAAACAATTAACTTGGAAACTGTCTTGGAGAGAAGAAACAGGAATTACAATTGTGAGATTATCCCTAAGAGTGACTATTATCAAAAAGTTTTCCAATATTAAAGTTACTATCAAAAATAATATCTATAATACCACTCACAAAAACACCATATCACCTGTAGGCAAACACTCTTCACAATGTCATCCTCATCCTCAAAGGAAACAGGCATAACAGCTGCAAAAGAAGAGCCTAGGTGATTAAATTCTTAACTTTGTTAGACACTAAAAATCATGGATAAAATAAAAAGTATTTTCCATACCTAGAAGAAACCATACCTAGAAGAAATAATTTGGATAGGGAATGTTTAGTTAGACGCTATCAGGTTTATTTCTTATTTTGCCACGTGGATCTCCTCTGTGCTAACCCCAGATGCTTTTGTTTGCTTGTAACCTTAAAGATAACCCCACAAGAAAGCTATTTTGGGTGCTTGATTTTTGGAATTGCTCTTTTAAAATCTAGCAAAAGCCTAAGTTCCTGATGTATTTTCTTTCTTTTTGTTTTTAATGAAATTTACCTTTTTAAGATCAGAATTGGACTTTTGGTGTCCTAAGAGTTTTGTCCATGATGTTTGATTAGCTATTGCTACCAGTTAATTTCCTTTGTTTTCTTTCTCAGCTATTCCCCTGGGGGGGAGGGGTGTGTGTGAAAGGGCTTATGGGTACCCTACAGAGAGGAATTTCCAAGTATTCCTTCCTGAGTCCATTTGTGTGGTGGTAGCATTTACCAAGCCAATGTCAGTGAAAAGCTGTAACCTTCTGAGTTTTAGACAAGTTTGGAACGGCAAGTATTAATTTTTAAAATCTTTGCAGGCCCCCACTTCCTGCACTCAGCATGACAGTGTGGGGATTCAGCCTTGACACCACTTCTCCTTAAATGCTGCTTAGAACGTGCTAACTCCTTATGCTAAACAATCTGTTCCACCTTGCCTTTAGCTGTGACACTAGAAGTACCTTTCCCAAACTTGAAGAAGAGCTCTGCGTGGCTCAAAAGCTTGTTTCTGTCACCAACAGAAGTTGATCCTGTAATGACTACTACCCCATCTGCCTTGTCTTAATGAATCCACATGTTCCATAGAATCTCTATGGATAATAATATCATGCTTTAATAAGAATAAAACATTAGTGATCTATTATCGACTACCTTACCAGGACAGTGATAGTGACGATGAAATGCTAAGGAAGATTAGAGAAGCTATCAAAATAAAGAACTCAATAATAGTGGGGGATTTCAACTATCCCCATACTGACTGGGTACATGTCACCTCAGGGAGAAATGCAGAGACAAAATTTCTTGATACTTTAAATGACTGTGTCTTGGAGCAGCTCATACAGGAACCCACAAGGGGAGAGGCAATTTTTGATTTAGTCCTCAGTAAAGCACTGGATCTGGTACAAGAGGTAACTACAGCAGGACCACTAGGAAATAGTGACCATAATATAATAACATTTAATATTCCTGTGGTGAGAACACCTCAACAGACCATTTAATTTCAAAAAGGGGAATTATGCAAAAATGAGGTTAGTTAATGATACTAACGTCAGTACTGGTCAAATTAGTTGAAACAATAATAAAGAATAAAATAGTCAGACACATAGAAGAACATACATTGTTGGGCAAAAGTCAACATGGTTTCTGTAAAGGGAAATCATGTCTTACTAATCTATAAGAGTTCTTTGAAGGGGTCAACAAACAAGCAGACTGGTGAAACTTCAACAAGCTCTCACAAAAGTAAGGATGGGCACTAAAATAGCAATGAAATTATAATGCGGATACATGTTAAAGTAATGCACATGGAAAAATACCCCAACTATACATACTATATATGAGCGGTAATTAGCCAGCTATCAGAAAAGAGATCTTGGATCATCAGATAGTCTCTGAAGATGTTCGCGCATGGCAGCCAAAAAGCAAACAAGATATTAGGAATCATTCAAAAGGGTTAGAGAATAATATGGAGACTTCTTATTCCCCTTATAAAAATCATGTATGCCCCACATTTGAATACTGCATACATCTCCTATTCTCAGAAAAGATGTACTGCCGATTAGAAAAGGTTTAGAGAAGGGCAAGTAAATATTAGGGTTGGAAGCGTCCCATACGGGAGATTAAAGGGGCTAGGACTTTTCAGCTTGGAAAAGAGGAGACTAAGGGGATATTGAAAGAGGTATAAAAATTGAGTCTGTGGAGAAAGTGAATAAGGAAAAGTGATTTATTTGTTCTCATAATATAAAAACTTGGGGCCACCAAATGAAATTAATGGGAGGCAGATTTAAAACAAATAAAAGAAATTTCTTCTTCACACAATGCACAGTCAGTCTGTGGAACTCCTTGCCTAAGGAGGTTGTGAAGACCAGAATTATAACAGCGTTTAAAAGAGAACTAGATAAATTCATGGTGGTGAAGTCCATTAATGGCTTTTAGCCAGGATGGGTAAGGAATGGTGTCCCTAGCCTCTGTTTGCCAGTGGGTGGAGATGGATGGCAGGAGAGAGATCACTTGATCGTTACCTGTTAGGTTCTCTCCCTCTGGGACACCTGGCATTGGTCACTGTTGATAGACAAGATACTGGGCTGGCTGGACCTTTGGTCTGACCCAGTATGGCCATTCTTATGTCTCTTTTTAATATTTTTAAGACTATGAGGTATGGCACATTGTACTTTTGAAAAGAAAGCAACACCTGTGGTAGCTGTTTGTTTTTTTATTATTATACCATTTTAGCACAAGCTAAGTGAAGCACTGCAACTACCTAGCATGACCAATTTCATTTGACAAAGCTTTTAGCAATGAATTCGCAATAAGGTGATCTGGGGAACAAATCCGTTTGCAGCTCTTAGGAACTAAGCAAAAGAAAAGAGAAGATTCAGCAAGGAAAAAAAATTCCTTTCTGGAAGAAGAAGAAGGAAAAAGTGTCATCTTTAATATACTGATTAGCTCAAACATTCTAGAAAGGGTTAGAACAAGTGCCAGTCCTCTAGGGAATTAATGTGTCACTGCAGCTAGCAAGCTAAGAAAGTGGCTTTGAGATTGAATTAAAGAAAATTACAATGGCAAACCACTTAAGCAAATTGATTTTAGAGCTTCATAATGCCTTTTAGTATTTTGATATTCAAGATAAGATTTTATTTTTATACAGTAGGATGCATGATGTTTTTAGCTATGGTACTTTGTGTATAGCTGATGGATTTTCTCCCTGGCATTGTTATTTTACCAACAGTTTTCATTGGGATACGTAAAGTATTCAAACGCATTGTCCCATAAGCATCTTCATTTTGAAACCGGTTTGGACAGTACATTTTCAACGAGCTCTTAACTCGCGCTTTCTTTTTCAGTTTGGATATTTTACAATATCTGACTTTTACTTTGACATGATGATTGTGTGTGGTATGGCAGCCTCTAGAAACTCCAATCACTGACCAGAACTCCATTGTGATAGGTGGAGTAGAAACTGTGGAACAGAAAGATGATCCCTGACCCAAAGAGCTTCCAGTCTGAGCAGGGCTGGCATTTCCATTTAGGCGGCCTAGGCAGCATTTTGCCGGGGGGTGCGGCAGGCGGCTCCGGTGGACCTGCCGCAGTCGTGCCTGCGGAGGGTCCCCTGGTCCGCGGCTCTAGTGGACCTGCTGCAGGCATTCCTGCGGACGGTCCACTGCTCCCGCGGCTCTGGTGGACCTCCCACAGGCACGACTGTGGCAGCTTCACCGGAGCCACGGACCAGCGGACCCTCCACACACACGACTGCGGCAGGACCACCGGAGCCGTGGGGCGGCGAAATGGCTGTGTGCCTAGGGCGCTAAAAACAGTAGCGCCAGTCCTGAGTCTAAGTAATTAGCCAATCAAGTTCCCATTAAAGTTGGCTGCTTCATATTAGAACTGAAGAACCTGAAATGTGAACTTCACTTTTTGACCAGAAATTTCTCTGGTGAGGGTGGTTTGATCCATTGATATGGTTCAGACCTAGCTGAAATGTATGCTCATTCATTCATGTTTTAGTAGTTCCCAAAGGCTCCAGTCAGGATCAGGGCCTCATTTTTGCAAAGTGCTGACCTGACCAAGAAAACACCAGGTGAAATTCTATGCTGTGCCTTTAAGAGGTGCAGTATGGACCTAATAATTCAAGGTGTGTGTGTGATGCTAATGTGGTAGTAAGTCACCCTTGTGCCTTCCTGGTTCTGGGCTGTATCAAGGGCTGAAGCCATCCCCGGCATAAAGCACGTTTAAGGGCTGTCTAAGTTAAGCTACAGGAGCTTCCCCCAACGTTGCCTAGAATATCCACAGCACTGTGTATTGCTGCTGCAGCCCAGCATGCCCATTCCCCGATCATCCTTCCCCCACCCCCAGATGACTTCTATGCTGTGGCTTGCAGGGAGGTCCTCGGAAAGGAATTCTCTCCTAGTTGTATCTGGGGCTTTTATAATCCCTTTATGCTGTTCCAGCCCAGCATAAAGAAGCTGAAGCAGGGGTGAGACACTTCCACAGTGTTTTCCCTGAAGAGATTAAACATTCACTTGAAGACAAAAACCAAATGGCTGTGTTAAGCAAGAGGCAGGACAAGGATAACAGCCGTGACTTCACAAAATGACATAAGTTAGCCAGGTGCGCAACCTGCTGGTTGAAGATCATTTAAAAAGCATTGTTGTTTTTCACCCCAGCCTAGTCCATCCTTGGCTGACTGATGCCTAATGTGCAGTTTCATGTGGAACTGATATGAAGCCAAGTGAAAAACCACAGGTTTCAAATAAAGATTTGCTTTGAATTTTGTGTTAATTTGAACCTGACACTCACAGGATTATGCAGCCAAATGTCTCTATCCCACCTCCTGTGACGGAAAAAATGCAGAGTTTTGGATGGCAGTACCTCAGAGAATTTGATAAGTAAATGGCTAGATGTCACAGAAATTCAAAGGATAATGTATGCACAGCCTGCAGGGTTTATGCAGCCTGTCTATGTAACACAGAGAAAACTGATCTCCAAAAATCTCTCATTTCATAAGCAGCATTCAGAGAAAGACCATATATTGTACCAACCCCATGGCACACTGTTTACTGCTACTGCTTATCAGTAACAGAAGATTTGACTTCCCTACCAGTTCGCAATGGTCAAAAGTACCCAAATCTGTTGTAATAGGAAATACACAGGATTTAGCAGGACTACATTCATGTGAACTAGGCACCTTTAAGTTCACACCCATAGCATCCACGTGGGGATGTTACAGTGAAGCACTTGTGTGTGCTTTGCTATTTACACCCTCAAAGTCTGAACCCTTCAGGTTTGTCTACACTTCAATTACAAAAAAAAAAACGTGGCACCAAGTCTCAGAGTTGACTCAGGTTGTGGGGCTGAAAATTACAGTGTAGATGCATGGGCTCTGGCTGGAGCCTAGACTCTGAAATCCTGCAAGGGGGGAGGGTCTCAGAGCCCGGGCTCCAGCCCAATCCCAAATGTCTACACTAATATGTTTAATCTCACGAGCAAAAGGCAGCTGACCTGGGGCAGTCACAGCCATGCCATGGGTCTTTTATTGCTGTATAGCCATAACCTTAGTGTCTGCAAGAATTCATGGAATTTTATCATCTTCCGTTGTTAATTTAGGCCAAGCAAACTCTCACATTTGTTGCATGAGTTAACTTTTATGTTAATTATGCAAGAATAGCAAGTGATTAGAAGACTGAAATCACAACAGTAGGCAACACTGAGGAGAATTGGGAATTTCAGTGTAAATACCTTGACATATAGTCAATTAACTCTTAATGCTGACAAACGCAAAGTGTTGAATGTTGGGTTGCAAAGCAACAGCAAGCAGCAAATAAACCAAACTGTGCAAAAGACCTTGACATTCTAACTAGGTTGTCTGATCTGAGTTCACATCAGCTATAGCTGGCCAATTTTGTGAAGGATGAGTGCATGTTTAGTTCATGGGATTAGTTGGTGAGTTGGGGAGTACTATGGACAAAAGCTTAAAAATCAGAAAGTGCTGAAATACACCCCTCCTTTATCAAGTGCCAGTAAGTGAACTAAGGAGGCAAGGTAGGATGAGTAATTGGAACAGCTAAAATGGGGAAATCCAGTGCATTTGTAGAGAGAAGTGCACAGAGGCACGGAGACTTCAGTTTTTAAAGTGTCTTGTCTAATGTGTACTTGTGGCACCTTAGAGACTAACAATTTTATTTGACCATAAGGTTTTGTGAGGTACAGCCCACTTCATCGGATGCATAGAGTGGAACATATAGTGAGGAGATATATATATATACATACAGAGAACATGAAAAGGTGAGAGTTCCCCGACCAACTCTAAGAGGCTAATTAATTCAGATGAACTATTGTCAGCAGGAGAAGAAAAAGGCTCATTTCAGACAGTTTGACAAGAAGGTGTAAGGATTGTGTGTGATGGCTTAGCCATTCCCAGTCTCTATTAAAGCCTAAATAGATACTGTGTAGTTTCCATATTAATTCAAGTTTAGCAGTTTTTCATTGGAGTCTGTTTTTGTAGCTTTTCTGTTGCAAAATTGCCACCTTTAAATCTGTCACTGAGTGGTTAGAGAGGTTGAAGTGTTCTCCTACTGGTTTTTGAATGTTGATTTCTGATGTCAGATTTGTGTCCATTTATTCTTTTGCACAGACACTCTCTGATTTGGCCAATGTACATGGCAGAGGGGCATTGCTGGCAGATGATGGCATATATCACATTGCTAGGTATGCAGGTGCTACAAGTACTCCTGTTCTTCTTGCAGATAAGACTAACACGGCTGCTACTCTAAAACCTGTCTAAGGTGTAAGTAAGCACACTCCACAGAACAGTTTATTTTGATCTGAGCTGATTCCACTTCACCTTTTGTGTCTCAACAATATACCCAGCCACAATGAGTAATTCTCATTGTGTCTTTCCCTTGGCCTCTCTGATCATCTGCATGTTGACCTCTAGCTCCACATTAAGAGTCTGCCCTTACCAGGTACAACATGCAAAAGAGACTGCTCCCCCTGCACTGACTTCCACTGAAAGCATAGTGTGTCAATGGCACCAGAATCTGCCCATGCATTGTACATTGCGGGAACAGGGACTAACCAAGTAAGGGTGATACTGGCTGAGAACTTGTTTCTGTGATGTTCTCACCAGTGACAAGGAAGAGAATAAGAGGATTGGGTGTGAGTCTTTCCTCCAACTTGTAATATATATTACATTTTTAATTGTAACAAAATGTTCGGTTTTGAGCTTTTTTGAATTATGGAAAGTCAACAATTTTTTGCAAGGTCTGGAGAACTTCTGAGGGGATGGAAAGAGCTGGGGAACACAGGAGCACTATGGAAGGCTGTTAGATTTACACTCTGATTATGTCTACGCTGCATTCTTCTTTTGGAGTCGTGTACAGAATATATTCAACTGCCCTCCCTAGCAGAGATTTAAGTAGCAATGTAGATGGTGAGGCATGACCTAGGCTAGTGGCTACATACCCATGCCTTTCAGGTGCATCTGTACTCTAAGCACATACCCTATATAGTTCTCTACTCATCCAAGTTATGCCTTTCTGTCTACACTGCTGTTTTTAACAGCATAGTGTCCTGCTGCCTACCTACAGCTAGAGCAAGGATCAGCAACCTTTGGCACACGGCATGCCAGGGTAAGCCCCCTAGTGGGCTGGACTGGTTTGTTTGCCTGTCGCATCCGCAGGTTCAGCCGATCACAGCACCTACTTGCTGCAGTTCGCTGCTCCAGGACAATAGGGGCTGCGGGAAGTGGCGCGGGCTGAGAGATGTGCTGGCCGGGGCTTCTTGTAGCCCCATTGGCCTGGATCAGCGAACTGCAGCCAGTGGGAGCTGTGATCAGCTGAACCTGTGGATGTGGCAGGTAAACAAACTGGCTCGGCCCACCAGGGGGCTTACCCTGGCAGGCCACATGCCGAAGGTTGCCAATCACTGAGCTAGAGTCTTCCCCCACTGCAAGGAAAGACTCCAGCAGTGGGGAGTTGCCTTCAATTGATCTCTCAATGTTATAATCTCATTTTATTTCCTGAATGATAGAGTTTGAATAATTATAAATATCTGCTTTTTTCAAAGAAAGAAATATAATATGAGGGAAAACAGACAGTCTCCTCGATACCCTTAAAATATTCCAAATGCTTCAAAGAGAAGGAAGCAAAGATGCTTTATATATCTTTCCAAAAACACAGCCCATACCTTTCTTTGCTTGAATTTCTACATTGATGTTTAAATAGATGCACTGAATCAATACATAAATAAATTGAGAAATAAGATTAAATCCACCAGGGGTCTAAATATGTTTAGTTCCAAAACCAACATTTGAATCTGTCTTTTAAAGGGTTGAATAGGAACTTATTTGAATGCTGTAATTTAAGCGTTTCTTTACAAATGTAAACAAAATATCCTATAATAGATTACTAAAGCTCATTTTATTGGGTCAAAACAAATTGGGTTTATCAATAAAATTATGAGGCTATGAACATAAAATTATTTTTAAAATGAAATGAATTTTTAGGTTTATTTTGGGGAAAACTTCCGTATTTGTAAACATCCAAACCATCTGGTACTATTCCTGATATCTAAACAATCATTAGAGACATTTGCTAGGAAGTAAATTTGCATAAGGGTTTTCCTTTGAAGGTTCCCAGATTTTAGGATTAGATATACATAACAAATGTCTCTTGCCATCCTATGCAACAGTCAACAGAATAGTCGATCATATGGATGTCCCATTCAAGAGTTGGTGACAAATATAAATTCCTTTCTTGAAACAAGGCCTGAAACTTTGAACTAAATATAGTATATGCATAAATATGTTGCTAAATATGTTAGGTGTCTTATTTGTACGAGAGTATTCTTATGTTTGAAGGAATTTCTAATTATGATACTAGTATAAGTGACAATTAGTGTTTAAAATCATGTTTACATACTATTCAATATAGGAATTATACAGAAATTAAGAACAGTAACTGTGAATATAATATTAGAAGACATTAACTTTTGTACTGTATTAGTAATGTTTATGAAGTTGCCTAGAATATCCAGAACACTCTAAATATTTGGAGTTAGGATGTTAATTTTACAATAGGCCCTGAAAGCTGTTTGAAATTAGAATCAAACTAGGATATGAAACCTTCTTATGCTTGAAGGCAAGATGAGATAAATTCTTCTCATATTAAAAGTAATAGTAAGAAGCGTGAATAAGAAACTTAAAACATCAAGAAAATAACACCCAATTTACTACAGAATGAGACAGACTGCTAATTCTTCTTACCACCTTTAAATATTTTAACAGAAAATAGAACTAAAGAGGTCTCAAAAGATATTATTTGGCATTATCCATTAAAACATATAATACTAAGAATTAAAGAATTTCAGGAAGGACTGAAATTATGTGAAAAAGAGAACTTTTCTGAAGTTTACATTCCACCTACTGGATGGATAATAAGAATGCAATAACACTGGACCTGCCTAAATGATGGATTTGTCACCTGTCACTGAAGATGGGTCATCCCTCCCATCCTCCCATTTCGTGATGCCCAATGATAAGGTGACAAAATAAAAAAAAAAAGACCCTTCTGGGAAGAAAAAAAATATGCATAAAAAGATTCCTGACTGTATATGTGCAGCTTCTCTTAAAGATCAAAAGATCCTGAGTGCAGAGTCATCTTGACCCAATCCAAAGAAGGCCTATCTTCTTCGAACCAGGAGTGATCAGTCATTTGATTCTCCTCTCCAGAGAGAAGGAGTGATATTTTTCTTTAATTAAGGATCTTTTATGGACAACAACCATTGGTGTTTGGGATTTTGGGTCCAGCAAGCAAACATAAGCCCACCTTGGGAAAGAGGATGCTTTCCTGAAGATCAAAGATGCAAAGTAGAAACCATCAATCAATGAAAAGACTCCAAAAACAGCTGAGTTAGGGGTGAGACTGTTCCACTCTGTTTAAAATGTAGAGGAATTGGGAAAATCAACATTTACAGCTAAAGAAGTCCACAGGGAAATTCTGTGCTTCAAAAAAAGATTGAAAATATTGTTCTCCTAGACTATTGAACAAATTGCAATTCAGGTATTGTGCTGGTAGGACATAAATGTGGCAGATTGCAACCCCCTGTAGTATCTTTGGGGACTATTGTTTTAAATTTATGAACGGCTTATCTATGACTTTGCTCTAATACAGAAGGGAGGATTACCACAACTCCTCCAGAAATTAAAAAAACTGATGCTGGGGAGAAGATGAGTGATTAAGGTGAGCCACTAAGACTGTAAATGACTCCAGAGAGATACCACCCCTGGGATAGTTTGCATATACTGGTTCAAACTGGATTTTCCAAAGACCAAGAGACAAAGTACAAACTTGGGACATATAAAGGCTAAATTTAAACAGAGGAGATTCATGGACAAGAAACTTTAAACTGTGCTTATTTGTGTCATCATACCTTTGTGGAATTGTTTGTTTGTTTACCTCTTGTTCTATTGTCTTCCTAAAACTAATCCCTATATTGAAATACTACTGAGAATTTATTTGCAAGACAGTGGCATTTTGTAATGCTATCAGTCTCCCTGTTTCAGCAGCTAGGTAGTGTTTGCCTTTGTGAGGGTAGAAACTTCAGGTCTCTTTCCATTCACAACAGCTGCATGGTGTTTGACTGACAAAGAATACCTCATAACACCTAACTTTTCTTTTTTTATATGTGTATGCTGCAAATACCAAAATACTCTTCTAATCTGATGGATTGTTCTGTGTATCTGCTTTGCCAGTGCTTACACAGTATTGCCAAAGACAAAACTCAGAGTCCCTCTCTTCCCTGTGCAAATCACGTGGCTGGCATAACCCCCACTGCATCCAGTTCAAGCTTTTCTATATACTTCTCATTTCACTTTCCTTTACACCAGTGGTTCTCAAACTAGGGCCACCGCTTGCCCAGGTAAAACCCCTGGTGGGGCGCCGAGCCGGTTTTCTTTACCTGCAGTGTGTGCACAGGTTCGGCCAGTCGCAGCTCCCACTGGCCATGGTTGGCTGCTCCAGGCCAATGGGGGCTGCGGGAAGCAGTGTGGGCCAAGGGATTTGCTGGCCACCCTTCCTGCAGCCCCCATTGTCCTGGAGCAGTGAACCGTGGCCAGTGGGAGCTGCGATCGGCCGAACCTGTGCACACGGCAGGTAAACAAACGGGCCTGGCCCCCCACCAGGGGCTTTCCCTGAACAAGCGGTGGCCCTAGTTTGAGAACCACTGCTCTACACATTACTGGACTGAACTGCTCTATCTTTTTCATAATTGTAAACACAGTTAATGCTACACACATAATGGGATAACTCTATACATATTGTAAATGTTATTTGTATATGGTTATTGTAACAAACTTATCTCATACCGTGTTAACAATCTTCACCTAGGTATACATACACTGCATACCCTTGAATTACAGTTGTCACATGCTCTTGAAACTCTCAAACTTATGCTTAATTCTATAAGTTTTTTAACTGTACTAGAAGGAATTACCTAGTTTGCTTTACTAACATTTGTTTAGGCTGACACATGAAGTATCTAATTTAGCTAACCAATTTTGTATCTTAAGTTGATTTATATAGGCTGAACTCTTGTTTCAACCAATGAGCCTGACTGCCCACAATCCAGTCTGTTATGCTAAATTATATTAATCGACTCAGATTCTAAGGCCAGATGGGATCATCTAGTCTGACATTCTGCAGATTGCAGGCCACAGAATTTCACCCAACCACGCCAGTAGTAGGCCCATAATCTTTAAGTGTTACTGTAGTCCTCAAATCTTGACTTAAAAACTTCAAGGTCCAGAGAAATCTCTGCAGTAACTCAGAGCTCTCCCCATTTAGTGTCCCATCTCTAGCCATTGGGGATATTTTCTAATAGCAGTTGCATATGGGGCCATATACCATTGCAGGCAATCTCACCATACCATCCCTGCCATAAATTTATCAATCTCAGTCTTGAAACAAGTTAGGTTTTTATGTCCCCATTACTCCCTTTGGAGGGCTGTTCCAGAACTTCACTTCTCTAAACTTTCATTCAAATTCAAACCTAAACTTACTGATGATCAGTTTCTACCTATTTGTTCTTGTGCCAACATTGGCCCTTAACTTAAATAACTCTTTGCTCTCCCTGATGTTTGTTCCTCATGACCGGTGTGTTCATAGAGAACAATCTCCCCTCATCCTTCATTGTTTTTTAGATTAAACAAGACAAGGTCCTTATGTCTCCTCTTGTATGATAGGTTCCCCATTCCTCCGATCATCTTAGGAGCCCTTCTCTGCACCAGTTCCAGTTTGAATTAATCTTTCTTAAACATCGGAAAGCAGAATTGCACATAGTATTCCACATGAGGTCTCACCAAATGTATTGTATAATTGCAATAACATTTCCCTATGTCTACTGGAAATACCTTTCTGATGCATCCTAGGATTGCATTAGCCTTTTTCATGGCTGCATTAGGTTGTCCTCTACAACCAGTTCTTCTGCTTAACAATACTAAATCTAAAATGGCATCACCTACTGGTTCAGCGACTATTGGTGAAGAAACCTATTGGCTATCACATTCAGGAATACTTGGGCCCTATCAGGATTTGTACCACTTGTCCTCAAATCAATATCTGGAAGATCAATCTGCCATAATCATATATTCTCACTAGTATTTATTTCATAAAAATATTACCTGGTCTTTATCCATATTCAAATCAGATCCTGGTGATCTAGCACACGACAAGCACTATCCCATTGGAATGTCTGTTAGCTTTCTTCCCCCAAGTGATTTTTTTCACCGAGATTGTTTTATCCATTCCATTAATTCTACCCCATCATTAGTATACAGTGCTATTCCACCATCTTTACATTTATTTCTATCATTCCTGAACAGCACATACCATTCAATATGTGTGCCGGTCATGACTACTATTCCACCATATTTGTTATCCCTAACATATCTGGTTTCATTTCCTGCACCAGTAGTTCTAGTTCTTCCATTTTTTACACACCCTCTTTGCATTGATGTACAGACATCTTAGTTGTATCTGCTTGGTTCCACCAAGATTTCTTGCCTGATTAGGCACAGTCATTGTACCGTTGCTATCTACATGACAGTTCGTTCCAATACCACTGACATGATTTTTTCTTCTTGTCCATTCTTCTCTTACCTTCTGTTTCTTTCTCCATGGCTGTATACTCCCTTTTATTTGATTCCCCCCAACTCAGTTTTCCCCCTGGCTCAATATAGGAATAGGTGTGGAGATCACTTGAGCATCTCCTATCAATCTCCCCCAAGTTCCTAGTTAAAGCTGTCATAATCAGTTGTGCCAGCCTCCCTCCCTACTCAAATGAAATCCATCCCCTGAACAGTCCTCTCTTCATGAATTCCTCCCAGTGGTTGAAAGCCCTCCTCATACCACCATTGCCTGAGACATCTGTTGATCCTCATCTTATTTCATCTTCACTCTCCTCCTCTGGGGACAGGTAGAATCCCTCTGAAGATGTTTGATTATTAGTTGCCACAATTAAGAATGTATTTTTTGTACTTTTAGTGTTGTAAGTAACTGATTGGAGTATAAGCTTCAATAAGCAATAGAATTCAAAGATATTTGCCCTTTACACGCAGCTAACCAAACTTTTTAAAATTTTATCTTGTATTGTGAAATGTCATACTTGATTAGAATGTTGCAGTCAAGCTGTCTGGAGTAGCTAAAGTGCAGGAATTCCAACCTCAGAGCAGACTATTACAAACCATTGCACAAACCCCAAATTGGTTAAGCTCTATATGTAGAGTTTACCAACCAAGGATCAAGTGTGAACTCCTCAAGCACTATAACTGCCTTAGCATGGAGTCACAGAGAGATCCCCTGCGTACTCCAGTCTATCTTGTCACCAAGGCAGGGCCGCCCAGAGGGAGGGACAAGTGGGGCAATTTGCCCTGAGCCATGTTTTTGGTGGCACTTCGGCGGTGGGCGCTGCCCGGTGAGTACAAGTGCTGCAAGCGGCGGAGAAAAAAAAGAAAAGCTGCGATTGGCTGCTCTATTGCCACCACTTCATTCTTTGGCAGCAATTCGATGGCAGGTCCTTCGCTCCGAGAGGGACCCACTGCTAAAGGCCCAGCCCTGCCCCAGACCCCCTGAATCTTCTGCATGGGCCTGCACCTAGGCAAGCTTGCCTTTGTAATACATGGTCTCTTACAGCAAAAATCACAACAATATTCAGGATACTCCCAGTCCCAATGGATCGGTCACTTAACTGAGGTCAATTGCACATTAGATCTCTCAAAAATAATGCTTGTAGCCAATCCTATAGTAAATTAACTAAAGATTTATTAGCTATGGAAAAAAATAAGTTATTGACAAGGTTAAAGCAAGTATACATACATACAGAAGTGAGTTACTTTCAGGTTCCAAAAGGTGGTAGAAGCTCCTAAAATAAGCAAGCTTTCTATGTCCTTTAGGGCTAACCCAGACCAAGCACTGGGGCTCTTTTACTTATGCTTAGTAATCTTTGCCTGCTGCTCACCCCCAGAGTCCAAGCAGCATAAAGGTACATTTTACGCTCATAAGGACTTTTTTTTTTATTCTCTTCCCCTGGAGTTCAAGCTGATGGGATGCTTCCTCTTCATGGGTGCGAGGTAGAGCAGTCAATAGAGTCTATTGTCTTCTGATGTTCCACAATGATTTGGCTGGTGTCTATGCATTTTCTTTTGCTGGGCAGGAGATAATACCACCTGTGGCAACTTAGTATTTCAGACTTGGTAATGCTTCTCTGGCTATAGGTTTACAGTTAGAGAGCAACCACTTACCTTATAATATCGGTATCCCATGTTAAAAGTGAAATTAACACATGCAGCAACTTGTAACCATTTCACAACCTCTAAACAGTTTTATAAATCAATACCTATTTTACCAATACTAACATACGGATGAGCCAGACAGGTTTTCAGCTGTGCATGGATCGGCTGAGGCCAAAGGCTTGACATGAGCTGCCACCTGGTCTGCCAGCATTGCAGTTGCTCTTTAAGCATTACTACACTATGTCGCTCATTTACCTTTTTATACTGTCATTTGCATTTATTTTTATTGATTAGTTTTATTAAATGTCTTTTCCACCACTTTATTAAACAACTTCTTTATTTCAAAGAAAGTGTCTCTGAATGTGGGTTGGTTAACCCATATGCCTGAGAAGAGCTCTTGACAATTCAATGTGATACAACCCCCCACCCCCATAATTAGTCTCCTAAATAACAATTATTGATGATCATATCTTGTTTGTTCTGATCATACTAGAAACAATTGGCTAATAATGCCATCTAATAGCTGGTGCTCAGTTTTTAATTTTATAAACATAATTTGTTTTTCTTAACTTTTTTAAAATTTTAAATGATCGGGGACTCAACATTTTGAAAGATGTCTTTTCACCCCAAAGTACCATATCAGTTGCCCAAGTTTAAACTGTCTTCTTCCAGTTCTGATAGTTCTTACACAGAAAGGAAAATCCATATGTTAGTTGATAGGCTCCAATGACCTATGACAATAATTCTTATTTGCTCTAATGTATCATTGTGTCATTTTATGGCGGGAAGGATCACATCACTACATCAGTTCTCTTTATGTAGCGCTTGGCTCCACTACTTATAATAGTAGCACTCCTCCCCAAATGTCTGTAACCTTTCAGGGATTGACCCTGACCATCCTGTATTAAAATAAACATCACCACTGTGGGTGGCTACTCTCAACATGGGGAAAGGTTGATGAGATACAGAGTACCGCTATCCCTGACTTCTATTCATTAGAGCAAATAGGTGAGCAAAGAATATCAATATAGCTACCTTGGCAAAAAGTAGAACTCCGCATGCTCTCTGCTATGTATTAGCAAATTGGAGTCAGTAGGTCAGCAGAGTCCACTGAACACTTGCTGAGTTAGATCATCAGCTGGTGAAAATAGACATAGTTCCTCAATGTCAATAGAGCTCTGTCGCACCAGGCTACCGGTTATGTTAGGGTTGCATTTGCTATCTTATTTTGACCATAAATTCCATTCTGAACCAGAAGAACTCTCCCACTACACATTTCATCCAAAACTGTTTTCAGAAAAAAATTGTTTTGACAACTTAATATTTTCCATTTTTTGGGGAGGCGGAATCCTAAATAGGTCTATTCATTAGGCACAGGAGCAAGCTTTTTCTAACAGTTATTCACATCTAACACTCACCCCACTTCTTCCTCCATCACCCACACCAAAGATCTATCAAAAATATATCCAGTAGCTGGTATCATCTTACCTGCTTCTTGCACTCCAGACTGCAATCTTCTGGATGGGGGTGGAGGGCCTTCACTCTTTTGCAGAGTAACAGCCAAGTGGTTTTAGTTGGTGAGGTGCTTTGGCTTTTTCTTTTGGCTTGATTTTCTATTTTCTGGACCATAAAGTGACCTTCTGCATAAGTTCTAAGCATCTTTGATATTTGTCTTGCTATTACTTTGTCACCAGATGACTAGGTAGTTAGTCTCATGTATCTTACAGTATCATCACAGTTACATACATCACAGTCTTTATCTTCTACCTTACTTTTTTTTTATGCTCGGAGTTCATGCCAGAAATTTCTCAAGCAACTTGAAAACAAAACAAAGTGATCTGAAAAGAGCAAGTGAGAGAAACAAAAACAAAACAAGTTTCACAAAGAAGCATGAAGAAAAGGAAGGGGAAGGGAGTATGACTCTGAAATCCAGCAGAGTTAGGATTGGACCATGTGCATTATGCGGTTACTTCATCTCTTTAATTGTTTTGGTAGTTGCAGTCATTTTTCATAACTGCAAATGCTGTTCAAATCAAGGCCACCAAGTATCACCCAGATACACACTTGAGTTGTATTCTAGAAACAGTGTGTGTGTGTTTTGTATCTTAAAGAGAGCACTCTGGTTGCTTTCAAGGACATTGCCTAAAGAGGAATTCTTGGTTTTGTTTATAAATATGCCTGTCCACAACAGAAGGCAGACTGTGATCCTAGATATCAGACTGAATCTTGGACCAGATTCTTCGCTCCGCTCAGAGTTGTAACAGTGCAAGAAATCATCAGAGCCAGTGTAATCTGCCAATTGCAGATTCATGTGGTGTATAATAATCCAACAGCTAGGTGGGGCCAGTGTAGTTGGTTCTACATCAGTCTCATACCTTTGGGTGTGGCCAATGAGCCTTTGTTTTGAGGAGATTGCCCACTTCCAAAATAGCCTCCAGAGGTTATTGACAGCTGGTGCGATTTTCAGAAACATCGCTCTATATTCCTTCATGGGATGGGGTTTGGCAGATAGAGTAGAGCTTATAGACACTTTGCTCATTTATCTACCTCCAAGCTATACCAGATACCAAACAGCTGGTGTGGAGTGTCTGAACAGGTGTCTGTTTCACAAATAACTAGGTATCTGGGTGCTAGCTGTCTCTGAGGGTTGGTAATAGTCTACAGTGCTTTCCAGACCTAGGTTGCTGGTTTTGATAGCCATACTGTAATTTTATGTAAGTTTGGGGTTGATTTCAGTCTATTTCCTAGTACATAGGGTTCAAGAAAGCACCAACCAAGTGGCAAATAGAAGTGTCTAGGCAGAGAGATGAAGATCTGAATAAGGATGCAGACCTGATGGATCATCCTCTTAGATTAGGGTTGAGAGACAGAGATCGGTGCTGGAGAAACCACTTTTAGGGACTTGCTGCTGATTTATAGTGTGGTGCTGTGGGAAGAGCTCTAGATGAGTACTCAGAAGGTCTGTGTCCTATTCTCAGGTCTGTCCTTCTTCACTCTGAGATTTACTGGTGGAAAGTGCTATATAAGCTAGGTGGTATACTCTGTCAGTAACAACCATATCTTATGGCTTTGAGCACTTACGACTTTCAAAACAATATGCTACAAAGTGTTTTTGAGTAGCACATTGGCCTAGTACATGCGATCATGTCTCCCTCTAGCGGCTCATCTCAGCTGCTACAACACCTTGTTCACTGGCAGAGCTGTGAAAGTTACTTGGATTGTTAGTTCTTTGGGATAGGGACTGTCTCTTTTTTTTTTCTTTTTTTTTTGTTATTGTCCATTGTCTGTACAGACATCAGCACAATGGGGTCCTGATCCATGACGGGGCTCCTAGACACTATGGTAATACCAACCCCCTCAAAAAAAACCCCAAAACAAAACCCACCTCCTTTACCTCATGAAAACGGAGGCTGACATTCCCGAGTTTGATTCTTTCTGTTGACTGTGGGTGGCATCTGTACGCTGTCATGGCTCATTTGAGGTGAGTCTTTAAAGACTGGGAGACTTCATATGGATAAATACCAATCTGTGATTGGATGCATATTCCATCTGCATCTCTGAGCTCTTCAAAATCAGTGTGGCAATCTTATAATCAGACTTTCTCTCATAAGACACCTGCTACGTCCTGCTTCAGACACAAAGGTCAAAGGGGCAGGCGGGAAAAGTTTTTATCTAACTCCATCTAAGATTCAGATGTGTTCTCATCTGGGGTTGGATTGGATATGGGGTGAAGGCTCAGTTCTTCTGAACTGTTTTAGCCTGATTTCTCAGGACTTTTTGGAGAAGGGGGAAGAGCAATGTTGAAGACAAACAGCTGATGGGAAGTAGCCCACTAAATATCAAATGTCTGTGGTTCTGAGCTCACTGTGACTCCATCTGCCAGAAGTGTTCTATCCCCAGCCCCTCTCCCCCCATATCTGTAATAACAAAACTCAGCATTTCTAGTTTTTCATGTTTAATGTGTTGTATGGATACAAACCAAATAATCTTTTCCATACTATTATCCCCAATTTACAGAGGGGAAGCAGACAGAAAGATGGTGATAGTGAAGGTGTATTCTTACAGTAACGATTTATCCACAGAGATACCTGGACTACAGTACCAAGCATACATCCCATTTCCCCTTTTGCTGCTGTTCATATTTGATTCAGCTACTGCACAATAGTGGCTGCCTGGCACATTAGCCTCATACAGAACTCTCTCATATACACAGATAAACACACACACAAGCATGGTGAGCTGTAAAGGCTTCACTGTTCTGGTTTGCAAACCTGTGTATGAATGTGCCTTGGGAATCTGACTCACTGTGCGCGCCTTCTGTTGTGGGAAGGGAGAAGTGCAGCTTAAACTTCGCTCTTTCGTGACATCAGTTGCCTCCAGCCACCCAGCAGTGTCAATGGCAGAGCCAAGAGGAGGGCTCGGCTCATGTGCCTCCCAGCTTTGTGCTTGTTCTGGCAGCCCAGAATGCTTTATACCGCTAATGCTCCTATCAGGCTGGGTAGTGGAAACATTACATTCTACTCCAGTGTATAGCCCATGCAGCAGTTGTTTTTTTCAGGTTTTATTAATGTTTACTGAGACTTTCTAATTCATTTCCTATTTCTCTGCTGAAAACCCCCTAGAAAAAGGGGTATTTTAACAGATATTAAAATGATAGCTGATAGCTTCTTTTTTTTTCCCCTTGAGACAATTAATGGTTTCCATATTCACAGAAATATTGGCTAGTTTGCCTCTGCAGGCCTTTCAAAGTGGTACATCTAAATAATAGCCTGGCACTGAAATTATTATTCATAAATATCAGATTGTCTGGGGGAAAACATATAACTTTACAAGAGCACTATACTGCAATAGCACTTTGATTTAAGTGAGTGGCAGGGGTGATGGAGGAAGTGACTGAACAAATAAAAGAACTGCAACAAGGCTTAGGAAATATGGGGATCTTTTTAATACTTAACTTTCCAAAGTGGGGGCACTTATCCATTCCAACCTTTTTCCTTGAGCCCAGTTCCCCCCGTCATTATACAAATTCCATGGTCCACCTGTGCTGCCACAATGTTTTTCAGCAGATTAAAGGTTAGGGCCAGCATTAGGGGGCAGCAAGCAGAGCAATTGTCCAGGGACCCCGGGCAGAGGGGCTCGTGCTTTGGCTTTCTGCCCTGGGCCCCAGTGAGTCTAACACTGGCCCTGCTCTGTTTTGTTTTGGCAGACCCCCTGAAACCTGCTCATGCCCACCTCCAGGGGGCCTTGGATGCCTGGTTGAGAACCGCTGGCCTAACCTGTGCATGTATGAGGCCCCTGCTGTCAACTGTAGGCATTGAACTTGGCTTCCAAACACAGACCTCTGTCACTTAAGCAAGAGGATTAGCTCTTACGTGGGAAAACAAGAAGCAACTCTCCTCATGATCAGCCACAGAATGGGACACAGACACATCTGGCCATTGTGTTAACAGCACAATCTGTGTGCTCACACAAATCAGCACAGTTTATGAGCACATGGCCAGCTAGATGCACATGCAAATGTAATGTTGCCAGGATAACTCTGTCCCCCTCTAGTGGTTGGAATCTCATAAACAGGTTTATAAATAAGCCAGGGCCTTGAGCTAACTGCCTTTAGCTCAAGTTTTTCTTTAACCAGGAGCTCTCAATCCATTTCTAGAGATGATTCATGCAGGTGCATCATTACATATTGGGTAGTTATAGGTATAAGAATCAGCTGAGCGCAAAGATTATTTTAGTTTATAAAGCTACCTATCCAGACCTCCAGTCCCTACAGAAAACATTCAGTACAACCGTTCCAAAACACCTCCCCACCTACCAAAATCAACGGCTCCCCTTCCATCCACCCAAAAACCCCCTCTGCATAGCCTCCACATCCTTGTTCAAAGCCTGAAAGATAAATTCACTTTATAGAGTGATTAGCACTTCGTGTATACTCTGACAGTCCTCAAATCTGGCCTCTGGCAGAGCAAGGAGTGGCAAGTAAGCTCCAGAACTGAAGCCCCCAAACCAAGAATGACTTGCTTACAGCCTGTCCTTTTTTCAGAAGGGGACAGTTAGTTCATGATCCCCAGCTAATTTGAACTGCTAGTTCATCAGTAAGTGCGTGTCTCCATTACTATTTTTCCCTCTAGCTTCAGATCTCTTCTGCCACCTGTGCAGCTCCAACCTGGGGAGTCCTAGTCTACACAAACTGCCGCTGGTCACTGACGCTTGCATTACCATGCCTTCTAGACTTGATCTAAGCAGGCTTAGACAACAGGAGCGGTGAAGACAGTGTTGACTAGTTTACACTAGTGCCCCTACTGGCTACCACTGGAACTACAAGAGCGGGGAAAGTGTCTGTAGTGTACAGAGCTTAAGGTAGCCAAGCTACAAATCAGTAGCATGCAGAGGCAATCGCTAAGATCATGGGTCTCTGATGCTAGGCATTGTACAAACATGCAGTGAGAGATGGTCTCTGCAACATACAATCTAATAGGCACAGAGAAGCAAAGTGATTTCCCTAAGGTCACACATCATATCAGTGGCAGAGCTAGGCCCATACTCCCATACTGCTTGATTTCCACCCAGTCCGCTATACACTAGGTCATGTTGCCATATCTGTAGATATTGGACACTTCAAACCTACCCTTCTTTCTCTACAACTCTTGGTTATACACATCCCTTGATAACTCGATTACATTAGTATTGTGACATAAACTTTTACTGTGGTTTTATAAGTTTTTTATAACTGACAATTTATTTAATTGTTGTTAAACTGCATCCTCTGCACTGGCCTTGAAGTTAAGAAATCTGAGTGTTACAAAATAGTGTAATTCGAGTGTCTGTTTCCTGTATCTGTGAATTTAATTGATATGTACTTCTGGGGTAAAATTAATCTTTCCATAAACTTTTACACTTTCTACAAAAAATGAGATTAAAATTATAGAATTATTGATGTATTCATTTTGCATATATACAGTTATGCAAATTCAGTCCTCCCTATTCACAGTTTAATTCACTCATATGCCGTTACTCTTTCTTACTAGATAATCTTTGAAATTAATGGGTTATTCAAGGTCGAATGCACCAGGAAAATGTGCATTTCTTAGAGATGGTGAGGGTAGTTGTTTGTTGTAGTTAATACAGCAATAAGAAATATATATAGGGTCTTATTTTATGGAGATAGTGGGAAGCCTAATGTTGCTGCTGTGGGTTGGGCGAAAAGTCTTTAAAACTGGAAGGGTGTAACTACCATCTTACATTTAAAATAGCCAGTAAAGTCCTTTATATAAGCTGTGAATTGAAACAATAATAGCCCAATCCCAAAAACAGTCACACAAGGGCAGATGAATTTCACTGGTGATTGCTTTGTAAATCTGCAAAAGGGAAGCAAAAAGATCAGAAAGACAAAGAAGCACCAGTCAAGACACAGCAACGGAATCACTGGTAGCATGGCCATAAGTAAATGCCTAGAGAAAGCTTTTTGGGCACAGCGCTGGTTGAAACAGGCTTGGAGCTAGGAACTGTTGTTTCCTCCTCTGTTCAGAGAAATAGGATTTTGATTGTTATTTATAAACAAACAGTGAAAAGAAATGCCCATAGCCTTGAAGAATACCTGACTCCATCATTAATCTCTCTTCTGAATGGGAACAGCCAAAGTGCATGGCCTGCTGGTTAACTGCTCAGGTCAAAAAGGGGTAACACAATTAATCAGCAATCATCCAAACACAACCAATGATAATAGTGATATTACAACATTTGTGGTGTGGGGGAGGGGAGAGCTGCAGAATACAGAAGAAGTTTCCATTTTGTACAATGGGGTTCCAAGCTTTGCAGGTGAACACCATACATGGTAAAGATTCAGCTAAATGGCTTTGAGGGAGGAGCAGTTATGTCATATCATAGAATATCAGGGTTGGAAGGGACCTCAGGAGGTTACCTAGTCCAACCCCCTGCTCAAAGCAGGACCAATCTGTAGACAAATTTTTGCCCCAGATCCATAAATGGCCCCCTCAAGGATTGAGCTCACAATCCTAGGTTTAGCAGGCCACTGCTCAAACCACCAAGCTACCTACAAGTAGAGATGAGGGACTGGGATCTGAGATCTGGGTCCAGCCTTCCTTTCCAAAGCTGGTTTTAACCTGTAGATGGTGGGCTTTCTTCAGTCAGGGAAGAAAACCAGACACCACCACCACGTCTTTGTAAGGCCCTATCCACCCGGCACATTTATAACAAAGGACTCGAACAGCCCAAAATAAAACACCTCAACTGAAAAATACTGGCCACAATCCCCAGCAGCTTTTCCCTGCTCCCTCCAGCTAGGAGAAAGGGGAAGATGTGTACTTGATCACCGTCTGCTTGCTCTTCCTTATAGGCACCCTACCCAGCCATCTAATACTTAGGGCTCTTTTAGTCTGTCCCACGCTGCAACTTTACCTTGTCAGAGACACTTCCATTTCTTTCCTGTACTCCTGCTCCCAAGCTGAAGAACACTGTGAAGGAGATCCAGGGACCGTGCAGAATACCTGACCTAACTCTCATCCTGCAAATTGACCCATATTCTTAACCAAACACTTCTATTTGAATCCTGTGCCTACACACCATGTTAGTTTCTCTCCACCGGTGCTCTCCATGTTCCCCCTCCGTCTAACAGTTTTGCCCTGCCTAAACCTCTTCTCTGGTTTCTCCCTACTTTCCCTCTTATTGTTTGTTCCCTGCTGTCTCCTCTCGTTTTCCACCTTGCTTTGTCTCCTTCTCCTACTAAGATGCTGCACCACACCTTATGCAAATACAAAGCTTTTCCTTTTCCTGTGCATCAAGCAAGCTCCAGATCTTTTCTCAAAATGTTTTACTTCCGCTTAACTTTACAATACTCAGCTTTTCTTGTGTGGCCTTGTGTGATGAAAGATGAATCATAGCATGAAAAATACAGGAACTTGGTCAACATAGGACATGTAAAAGCAGCAAAGAGTCCTGTGGCACCTATAGACTAACAGATGTATTGGAGCATAAGCTTTTGTGGGTGAAAAGTGTGTGTTTTCACCCACAAAAACTCATGCTCCAATACATCTGTTAGTCTATAAGGTGCCACAGGACTCTTTGCTGCTTTAACAGATCCAGACTAACATGGCTACCCCTCTGATACTTGAATTTAAGACATGTGACTTATGAGTGATTGGCTCCATTTGATCAGGGGTTAACCTACTAGTCTTATAAACACAAGTTACCAGTTCAAATTCCAGTGGGTCTTTTAAATGTAAGGCTGTTAATTTCTCAGGAGGTCAGACTAGATGATCAGTGGTCCCTTCTTACCTTATCTATGAACCTGCACACAAAACAACAAAGACTTCTTAATTTTATTCCTTTGCTCCATGCTTTATCTCAGTCCTTTCCTTCCCCAAACGCTATGGCTGAAATGCTATTGGTTTGTGGGTGTGTCATAAACAGATAGCTAAGGGTTAATGTTTCATTTACTTGTAAAGAGTTAACAAAGGGAACCAAACACCTGACAAGAGGACCAATCAGGAAACCGGATATTTTCAAAGCTCAGGGGAGGTAATGTTTGGGTCTGTGTCTTTGTCTGTGCTCTCTTAGCTGTGAGAGGGTTCTTTCTATCTTCAAGCTTCTAATCTTCAGTTTCAAGTTGTGAGTACAAAGGAAGCAAAAGTATAGTCTTTGAAATTGTTTTGCTGTAAGTATTTAATTGTTTGTTTGGGGTAAGGCTGTTTATCCCTTTTCTATTGTTTATTCATTTTCTTAAGTTGAAAGCCTGTATTTTACCATCTAGATTACAGAGAACTGTTATTCCTATTCTTTCTTTCTTTTTTTATTAACAAGTTTTGGTTTTTAAGACCTGTTGATTTTTTTTCTAGTTGACTCACCAGGAAATTGGTGGAGAAGGAAAGACGGGGGGAGGGAAAAAGCTGCTCTCTGTGTTTAACTCTCCTTGTGTCCCAGGGCGGGAGAAGCAAGGGGGAAGAGAGGAGAATCTTTTCTGTTTCCTTGTCTTTGGGTTTGTCTCTTTGTGGAAAGACAGAAGATATGCTTCTTGGTATTGTGATGTAAGAGGTTGCACCAGTACTCTCAGAGTTAGTCCAGAGAGGAAACTTCTGGGTGGGAGAGAGGTGGGAGGGAATAGTTTATTTCCCTTTATTAGGAGACTCAGGCATCTGATTTGGGGTTCCCCAGGGAAAGTTTTGGGGGACCCAAAGTGTACCAGGACTGGGATTCCTGGTTGGTGGCAGCGAGATCAGATCAAGCTGGTGATTAAGTTAAGGGTTCATACTAGCTTCTCAGTTATGAACGCTAAGGTTCAAAATCTGAGTAGGAAGCTATGAATGAGTGTCAGCGAAGCGGGAAAAGATAAGAATCCAAACCAGTAAGATTATAATTTGCTCTCTGATAGCTGGTTATAAGCAGAGGGAAGGGTTTTATTTTTTTAAACCTGCAGCTAGAGAATTTTTTTGCCTTGCTCCCTGCTAGCTGTGCATAGGGGGGCTATTAAAGGTAACGACGGTCGTTTGTTAAACAAAGCAGCCTTAAGTGGTCAGCAAAGCACTCCGCCAGAACACATTTGTAAAACAAAATAGGATTCTTCTTTGCTTTTTAACTGTTCGGGAGAGGCTAGTAAATTATAAAGGAGTTGCTAGGCAGAGTCCAGGAGACAACAGAGAGCCAGCAGTTCAGACAATAACCACCAGAGGGCACCCAACACAAGAAAACAAGAACCGTGACTTCCAAGGCAAAATTGAGGCAGAGGAACAAATAAAAGACGCAGACCACAAGCGAGACATAGAAAAGAAACTGCAAACGATGGATGATAAGGAAGAGATATAAGAACTAGAAATAAAACAAAAAGAGATGGAGATAAGAGAAAGAGAAAGAGAGGCAGCCCGTAAAAGGGAACAAGAAGCCAAAGATGCAGCCCACCAACGAGAGATGGAAAAACAGAGGGAGGCCTACCAACAGGCCCTAGCATTAGAACAGGCTAAGCATCAGAACGCAGCCAATCCTAATCACCCGTCGCCAGTTGTTGTTCAACCGCATAAGAAATTTCCCAACTACAAGGCACGTGATGACACTGAGGCCTTCTTAGAAAATTTTGAAAGAGCCTGCATTGGGTACAGCATCTCTGAAGACCAGTATATGGTAGAGCTGAGGTCACACCTCAGTGGACCCTTTTATTCCTTTTCTCCATGCTTTATCTCAGTCCTTTCCTTCCCCAAATGCTATGGCTGAAATGCTATTGGTTTGTGGGTGTCAGGGGGAGATTAGCTGCCGCATACAGGTTGAAATAAGAAAAGGATTTATAATGTTAAAAAAATTCAGATCGGGCAGACTTACTGGTGACAAGCTGCATCAGAGTTGACAAACATTGCTCCAAGATCTGACTCTGATATATATATAGACAAACAACTATTAAGACCACTTTCAGTTGTGTTGTCTGACTCCCGACAGCGTTACACTGGCCCCAGTGTGCAGGGCTGTCCATAGGGGGAGGGCAACTGGGGCAATTTGCCCCAAGCCCCTCAAGGGCCCCACGAGCCCTGGCCTGTCGGTGGTCCAGGTCTTCAGAGGCATTTCAGCAGCGGGGGGCCATCAGTTGCTCCAGGTCTTCGATGGCATTTTGGCAGTGGGGGGCCCTTCACTGCTGCCGAAGACTCGGAGTGTCTGAAGGGTCTCCGCGCTGCCGACATGCCATCGAAGACCCGGACCACCGCCAGGTGAGTACAAGTGCCGCAGCTCTCTCGTTTTGCTCCAGGCCCCCTGAATCCTCTGGGCGGCCCTGCCACTCTGGATGTGTGGTATCTATTTGTGTGTGTGTGTGGTTTTCTTTTTAAATATGCTTTTTTAGTAATTGCACTTTAGCTTTTCAAGGTAGGCACATAAGGCATTACCCTCCAGTATCTCGCACCTTGTGTAGTCACTTGCATCTGTGCAAAGTGGGTGAGAAACATGACCAAATCAGAATTGTCTGTCTTTATAGCCCCAAGAACAACTAAATGCTTTCTGATTCAATGGGCTTGTAAGAAAGATGTCTGTGTGCTGCTTTTAACACAAACTCAGCTACTGGATTCTATCTATGCCTCTACCACATTGCTCCGGGCCTGGGACTGGAGGTGCTGTGACTGGTTCAGCCATTGGCAGGGGATCAGGGTCCACTACCTCTGTCTGGGTCTCAGGAAACACAGACGGGGCGTCTGTGGATGGCTCAGGAACAGGAATGGGTCTGGAAGCTTGCCTGGCTTGGCTGCGTGTAACCATTCCCACTCTCTTGGCCCACTTCAGCTGGTTGGCCAAGTCTTCCCCCAGTAGCATGGGGATGGAATAATTGTCATAGACTGCAAAAGTCCACATTCCTGACCAGCCTTTGTACTGGACAGGCAGTTCAGCTGTAGGCAAAAGGTCTACAGCTGTGTCGACATGAAGGGGTAAAATGGTCACTTTGGTCTTTGGGTTGATGAGTTTGGGATCCATGAAGGATTGGTGGATAGCTGACACTTGTGCCCCCGTGTCTCTCCACGCGGTAACCTTGTTCTTTCCGCCCACTCTCAAATTTTCCCTTCGCTCCAAGGGGATTGAGAGGTATTGGCCCTGGGGTCTTTGTGTGTGAAGGTGGTGTAATGACTTGCATCCGCACGGTGGGTTCTTGGGCAGTTGGCCTTTATATGTCCAGTTCACTACACTTATAGCATCTTCCAGCTGACTGGTCACTGGTTGAGGTGAGTTACTGGAGACTGGTGAGGTGGAAGGATAAGGTGTCTGTTGTCCTTGGGTTGTAGGTGGGTCTCGGGTGTCCTTGGTTGTAGGGTTATTGTCGGTGTGCCCCTGGGGTTTTCATTCCCCCTTACAGTATCTTTCTTGCTTTCTGCCACTTCCATCCATTTGGCTCCAACTCTCCCCCGCCTCTCGTGAGATTTTGGTTTGTACTCATCTTGGTATTTTGTGTGTACTGAGTTATTTCCTCAGGAACACCATCCAAGAACTGCTCCATTTGTATAGAAAGAGTGCAGTTCGTCAATGAATTGAGACATTGGAATTGCCTTCCTGAATAATCCGAGGCCTTATATTCAGACCGAGGTTGCGTGTCGTTGGAAATTTAGTAATATACTTTTCCAGAGCTGTGTCACGTTGAGGCAATGTCTGCTCTGTATAGTATATACCTTTACTCCCAACGTAGTTAGCGCGGGTTGTGTGGTGCGTAAATCTCTTCTAAAGTACTTATAGCCAAATACACATAAAGACTCCACCAGCCAGACACACAGATGCAAATACAGCAAAACAATTTCAAAGACTATACTTTTGCTTCCTTTGTACTCACAACTTGAAACTGAAGATTAGAAGCTTGAAGATAGAAAGAACCCTCTCACAGCTAAGAGAGCACAGACAAAGACACAGACCCAAACATTACCTCCCCTGAGCTTTGAAAATATCCGGTTTCCTGATTGGTCCTCTTGTCAGGTGTTTGGTTCCCTTTGTTAACCCTTTACAGGTAAAAGAAACCTTAACCCTTAGCTATCTGTTTATGACAGCTGCTTTTAACACAAACTCAGCTACTGGATTCTATCTATGCCTCTACCACGGAGTTCCTCTGTGGTGCTAGACAAGTGACTTAAATCAAACTGGCCACTGATTATTTGTCCATCAGTTTCTAGGTGCCTGATTTTTGCTCTTGGGACTTATTTGCAGAAGAGCAGAGTACTCATCAGTGTCACTGAAGTCAGTGGGAGTTGTGCTTTGAATAGGTAAACTGCTATAGAACACTAAGTGGTCTAAGAAATCAGGTCCTAATCATATCAAATTGGGCACCCAAAATTAATGGATACCTTTGATCTTAATTGGTGTGTCTGAGCTCCCCACCTGTAAAATGGGGATAATAATGCTCCTTCATTTCAAAGGGGTGTTTGTGAAGATAAATGCTTTAATATTTGAAAAGCCTTAAGATACTATAGGCGTGAGCATCACAGAGAGATCGGTGAGGAAGTTTATAATTCTGTCTCCAGAGCAGTTTTGAATAGTGTGCAGTAAATGAGGCTTTGGAGCACACTTTGAACAATGAAGAGAAAACAACAGAGAACTGCTGTTCATTCAGTGATCACTGTCCTTCTCTGCACTGACTGAGGGGTGGGAACTGTGGGGAAAAAATATTATCATAATCCATATGCTGGGATGGGGGGGATTAAGGTTATCCAGACAACCTAAATACTGTTGGTTTTGTTTTGTGTTGGTGTTGTTGTTGTTGTTATTTTGAATCCTTGATTTTGCAACCTTATTGTTTTCATGTCATTTGGGGTAACCGTATGTGCAGTTGAACCCCATTTATCAAATCTAATTGGATCCAGGGCCAGATCAGATAATCAAAAAATTCGAATAGACAGGATAATGGGCGAAGAGCTTTCTCTCTGTTTTAAGATGCGGAGTTGCTTTTAAACTAGCTGAGCCCCTCCCGGAAAAGCACAAAAACATAAACCCCTTTTTATCTACTTAACCGAATATACCAACCACCAGTTCTTGCAAACAATGTTTTGTTCATTTATTTTACAAGATTAGACTATTTCAGTACCGGAAGTGACGTAAATTTCAAATATTCCTGTGTGGGTGCTGGTTGTTCTGTGCATACAGCTGCTGGATAATGGAGGGTAGATAAACAGGGTTTTAGTGTATTGAGAGAAGGCCTGCTCTCAGAATTTTGCACTGTAAAATGTTTTTGTAACAGTTTGGAGATGCTTCAGTAACTATCAGAACTTTTGGAAGCAATCTAAAACTGAACAGGCAAATCCTATGAGGTTTGCACCTCCTTTGTCTGTTGCAATAAGAATCATATTAACGTCGCACTTCTGTTTGGTAGTAAATATTCTCAACTTCCTTCCAAATTTTATTAGCTAGAGTGCATATTATTTCACTGTTAGGTTTTTACATAAATAGTTATAGCTGTTTTCAGTCATAAGTTATAGGATATACTCATCTTAGAAGAGAACATCTGCCACACTTTATGACCATGTTTAATGGTCCTTCTGTTATCTTGGTCACTGCTTTCTTAAACATAGCAGGAGAGAGAATGGGATAGGGGCCAGGGAGAAAGCATCCAATTCCTTTAACTTAACTACAGATTGCTTATTTGTGGTACAGCCTAAAGTCTAGAATAAGTCCTGGGCATAAATTGGTGTAACTCCCATTTGCTTTGGCAGGAAATTTGTCTGCTTAAATCTGGTCCACAAACTCTATATTCTGTTCCAACCACCAACTCACATTGCTAAGAATTTGTTGTCTATGCAAGAGTTAGCCTGATTCCCAAATGTCTTGGACAATGTGAAGTCATCTGCACTAGTGTAAAGAGAATACGAAGTGGGCGCAAAAGGTGGTTTGGTAGCATATTATAGTCACTAGTCAACATAATCATCTTACGCCTGGTTTGGGCTCCTTTCTCACTTGTGTAAATGACTCCATGAGGTACAAGGCAATGGAACATAAAGACCACTCTCCACTATATCTATTTTTTCCCATTTCTTTTATCTCCACTATCCATTAACTTGTGCTTTAAGCTTGCATTGTGGGAGACTTGTGTACGTGAGCTCTACTTGGGCCAGTGACATGCTTTCCTGAATCAGGAACTAAACAGACAATTAAGAGAGAGGAAATATGATTATCCTCACTGTACAGATGGGGAGATGAGATACAGACAAATTATCAGAGGGGTAGCCGTGTTAGTCTGGATCTGTAAAAGCAGCAGAGAATCCTGTGGCACCTTATAGACTAACAGAGGTTTTGGAGCGTGAGCTTTCGTGGGTGAATACCCACTTCGTCAGACGCAGGTAGTGGAAATTTCCAGGGGCAGGTATATATATGCTAGCAAGCAAGCTAGAGATAACGAGGTTAGTTC
>NC_133773.1:135155959-135174716 GCF_003597395.2 Chelonoidis abingdonii | reverse complement strand
AGAGCTCTCTGTCCAGAAGAGTGCAGTGCTAGGAACAGCTAAGATACTGCGCAGAACCCTCAAACTCCCAGGCCTCTGGTAGAGGACCCAAGGTTGAGGAAGACACATACCACCCATAGGGGTGAGAGGGGAAATTTTTTTTTTTATATAGTTTACAGACCCACACTTCTTTCAGCTAGAACCCCTGACCTCCATAACCTTTCTCTAAGCTTCTCCAAGAGGCACTTTGCTTACAGGCTGCTGCCTGGCTTTCTTCCTCTGCTCTTGAGTCTTTCTGTTTCTTGTCTGCTTATCAGGCTAGTCTTTGCACACCCCCACCTGATCACAATAACCAGTGGAACCCTTCATCCACATGGTCCTCAGGAGCGGCGCCAGGATTTCTGGTGCCCTAGGCAGAATTCAGGGGTTGGCATTTTGTGCGCTCCCCATGGGGCGCGCGGGAACTTCTGATTCCTCTCCCATTGCGCCGCCGAAGAAGGGCCCTCTGCCGAAGTGCCGCAGGCGACAGCGGCAGTCATTGAGCTGCTCAATTGCCTGCCGCTGTTTTCCACGGCACGTCAACAGAAGGTCTTTCTTCGGCAGTGCGGCAGAAGCAGAACTGGAAGCTCCCATGCACCCCCTGGGGAGCGCACAAAATGCCGTCCCCCGAATCCTGGCGCCCAAGGCTACAGCCTAGGATTGCCTAATGGAAGTGCCGGCCCTGATGGTCCTAGTATGTGGCCAGACTCTTAGGCCTTGTTTTAGGTGAGTCCCCTTTACTGTCCCTTATAGGAACATTAAATGAGGGATGCATTCACAGCCATCAGTTTCAGTGACGTTTTAACTCAACTGATAACAAGGTTTAACCCAGGACACAACAATACCTTCTAGAAAGGCATCCAGACATCAAGTCATCAAGAGATGGGGAATGAACCATTTCCTTTGGTAGCTTGTTTCAATGGTTAATCACCCATGCAATTAAAAAATGTGGCTTAATTTTAATTTGAAGGTCTGGTTTTTACTTCCAGCCATTGGTTCTTGTTATGTCTTTCTCAATTACATTAAAAAGCCACACAACTTGATATTTTATCCCATGAAATTACTTTATAATCAAGAAACCTCTTGGAAAACAATTGGGTACACCAGACCTGGATCCAGTATTCCAGTGTCTGTCTCACTAAAGCCATATACAGAAATGTAAAACTGCCTCCTTACAGATATTGGTGTATCATCCTGATAATACGTTAAGTTCTGCAACTTTAAGAAGAAAATCGAGAATAAGTTTAAAAAAAAATCATACTAAGTAGAGCATAAACATTGTTGGAGTTGTACTACTGAAAACTGTGTTAAGAGGTTTTTACTGACAAAGCGGTGTGTGCCCAGGGTTCTGTGTCTGATTACAGTTTGTTAATTTAGAAGTAAACAATGGATGCCTGCTGCTTCTCTCTCTGTAAGTGAATTGTACATATATCTCTATTATTAAGAGTGAATACATTAACATATATAAATATAATGCCAAGAGCCAGAGATGTGCTCATTTGGGTAAGCTAAACTTTTGAGATTGTCTTCATTTTTAAACTTCTTGTTAAAAGGCTGTGACTCTCCTTGCTGCTTGCCAATGTTACTGCTTGTTCCCCAATCACCTTGTCAAATGTTAGCACTTTTGGCTGGTGGCTCCACTCTCATGGGGCCCCAGATCAAAACTGTGTGGTGATGGTCCCACTACCAGCACAAGGTCTGGATACCTTGTTCCATAAATTCATCCTTATTCCACCCCTGTGCTATATGGATTTAATGGGCACTGCATTCACAGCAGCATCCCCAGGGGCTAGTAGTCAAGTTATCCTCATTGCCTTTTGGGTAAAGAGTTTGACATTTTTTTATGCATTATTAGCTTCCCAAGGACTGGAAATTAGCAGATTTAAGGGAAAATATATTGGTCATGTGTGTTTGGGTAGTTGATTGACTATGAATGGTGGTTGGTGCCATTAAATTAACTGGGATTCTTTTCTTCTTAAGTGCAGCACTCTGCACTTGTCCTTGTTGAACCTACTCAGATTTCTTTTTGCCCAATCCTCCAATTTGTCTAGGTAACTCTGGACCTTATTCCTATCCTCCAGCTTATCTACCTCTCCCTACAGGTTAGTGTCATCTGCTAACCTGATGAGGGTGCAATTCATCCCATCATCCAGATCATTAATAAAGATATTGAACAAAACCGGCCCCAGGACCGACCCCCTGGGGCACTCCGCTTGAGACTGGCTGCTAACTAGACATCGAGCCATTGATCACTACCTGTTGAACCCAATGTTTTAGCCAGCTTTCTACCCGCCTTATAGTCCAGTCATCCAATCCATACTACTTTAACTTGCTGATAAGAATACTATGGGAGACCATATCGAAAGCTTTGCTAAATGTCCCATCCATTGCTTTCCCCATATCCACAGAATCAGTTATCTCATCATAGAAAACAATCAGGTTGGTCAGGCGTGCCTTGCCCCTGGTGAATCCATTTTGACTTGTCCTGATCACTTTTCTCTCCTCCAAGCGCTGGTGATTTGCAGATGCGACGGGACACAGCCACTCCAGAGCAAACCAGTTCCTTAACCCCTTCCATGCTAATTTGGGGGTTATATATCCCATCCCAAACCATCTGTGCAAAACTTGAACATGTGTAGCAAAAGTCTTCTTTGCCTTTTGACGGAAGAATAATACTAGCCCAAGGTTTAGTTGCATTTTGTAGTGTGAACAATAGAGCTAACAAAAAAAAATGTTCATTGCATCTTTTTTTGATGGAAAATTGCTTTTTTGTCTCAATGAAATTGTTTGTTTCTTTTTGAAATGTTTCTGTTTTCTAATTTTAAACAAGATCTGAATGAATGCTTCCCTGACAGCTGGCTGGGAGGGGGAGAGACTTTGGGTGTGTTTTATGTAAATATAGTTTGCTCCTGCCCTGCTTAGATATTCAGCAGATGTTAAAGAAATCAACTTTGTCTGATGTTGGATTACAAATCACTTTAATACTGAGTGCAGCGGTAGTGAAATACAGTTACCCATGTTGCAATTATTGTAAAAATACAGGAAAGCAGGACTGTGCTTAACACGTCCCAAATAAGGGGGTCACCCTCCATTGAAAGAACTTCATTAAGCCATGGGCTTGAATGTCAGAGCCTTGTGAAAGTCAGAGGGGTGGGGCTGGGTATCCAAGCCAGGAGGCTGCAAACCCTCACCAAGGGTCCTCCCTTGGCTGGTTAAACCTATTTCTCCCCACTGTTCAAAGAATGAGCTAAATAGGCTTCAGGAGGTGTCTCTTTGTTAGTTTCAGCTCTGATTGAGCATTTAAAATATTTTGTGATAGGACTGTTTCTCCAGTATATGAGAGCTGAAATCATCTGAGATGGGCAGTGTCTCTGCCCAGCTTGCAAAGAGCTGAAAATTACTAAGACTGATGTGCAGAGGTCATGGCAGAGAGGAAGTGGCAGCAGAGGGTGACTGACAGTCGGCTGGCAACCAAGTGGCTGGTGAAGTGGAGAGCTGCAGCATGAGGCTGGCAGAGAGGCACGGCGAGCACCCAGCAGGATGGCTGGCAGAGAGGACCAGAACAGAGCCCCAAGGTGAGTGAGTGCTCAAATAGCAGAGGGTGTAAGGTGCCTCTCTACTCCCTGCCCCTCCACCCAGGGTGGGAGGTGAAATCTGCAGATACAGCTCTGAACTCTGGGTATGCACTGACCAAGGACAGGAACTGTGAGTGGGGAGCAGAGAAGAGTCGGGCATGTAAAAGGGACTTTTGGGTTGCTGGACTTAAGAAACTGAGGGGGAAAAGACACTGCCCAGCCTACTTGGGAATGGATCTTTAACTCCTGGTTTATATTGATGACCCCTGATTGTGGTCTTTTCCCAAATTAACACCCAGTTACTTCCCTCCTTTTATTAAAAGTTTCTTTCCTACACTCAGACTCTGTACTTGTGAGTGGGAAAGTATTGCTTCTCAGAGATGCCCAGGGGTGGTATGTAATTTTCCCAGGTTATTCAGTGGGGATTCGAACTGGTTCTGTGTTGTATCGATGGAAAGGAACCTCTAGATATTGAACCTGGCTCTCGTTGCTGCTGGCTCCACCCGGCAGAAGGGTTACATAATGAGAGAATGAAAACGAAAACAAGCATGTTTCAGATTTTATAAAACTAAAACCTGTATTCAATTTTAATAAAACAAAATATTTTTATGGGAAATTTTAGGAAAAAAAATAATGAAGGAAGAGAATTCCATGGAAAACTTGGCATTTCTAACCAGTTGTAGTGATCAGTAGATCTTGTATCATTTTATTGTATTCATGCTACTGTGTGAAAATAATAGCATATCAGAGAGCGTTGCAGGGTCTCGTATCAGGCTGGACTCCCAAGCACTATAGGGTTGGGATTTATGCTCTGGTATTTTACATATTTCAGTTATATGTAACTTATTTTATTTATATATATTTTTTTATTTTTAACTCAAATTCCTTTTAACATCAGTTTCCCTGATTTTCTCCCTCCCATTGAGCATGTGGGTTTGTGTTTTTTCTCCCTTTGTGAATTAGGCTGCAATTTTCTCAGATGAACTTCATCTGTTATCTTCTCCCCATGTTTAAAATGTTTCCATTAGAGACAATGCCGCTAGACCTATTGCTGCAGCTCACACCCATACACCATAACCAATTCCACACAACCAGGAACTGGTTGTAATGCTAGTGATGCTGATGGATGGTCTCATACTGGACCATCTGGATGATGGTCTGTCTTATGGGAATAAGAGCTTTCTGTAGCACCACCATTTTCCCAGCACATTTTCCATTCAAACAATGCATAGTATCTGTGAGGCAAAGGGGGGAAAGTTGCTGCTGTCTGAATGTGAACATCCAGATGCAAGGGCTATCAGAATTGCTTGGGGTGGAACTGCACAGCTCAGAGAGACTTTAAAAAAGCACTTGAGAAGTGAGTCATAGAGACGCTTTCTGATGTACTACTATGCTCTACCCAACTCTGCTGTTTTGGGGCCTGTTAGGCTCAGTGTACATCTCTGAAAATAATACTATGAATGCAGCTATTAATTTTGCAGTGCTTGCTGTACATTTGTGATTACTACACCATCACTGATCCTACAAGTTGTCTCACGCTGCACAATAAGTGGGTGCTTTTAGAACTTCTAGGCACTCTGCAACATACCTTGGGAATTAATGAAAATGAATTATTTTCCAAATTATTGAATTTTATGCAGTAACAGAACCAGGGCAAAAAAAATTTTGTGCAATTTAAAAGCAAATACATTTTAAAAAATAATGGAAGAGAAATTAACCAGTGGAAAGAACATTCATGTCCATTTTACATACAATACAACAACCATAGCTTTCAGAGGTCTGTGTATGTGAAGCTGTGGTTGTCCTTAATGTCCCCTGGGGTGGAATGGAAGTGATAGGGATATGGCCACTAATGCCATGTGGCATGATAAATGGGCCCGGAGGCGCGGGGGGAAGTAAGGGAGGTGTTGTAATGCAGTTTGTGATGGGTTCCCAGTGGGGTACCAATGAGTCCCCTGACCCACCAGCCTTGACTCCCTCTCACACAGTAGTGCTGTGACAAGCTGCAAAACCCTCCAGCCTGCACTTTCATCAGCATATGTACAGGTAGGGACACACCCAGCTGCAGTTACATGCAGGCTCTCTGATCAGCCTCTGCAATGAACCAACAACAGAAAGGCTACCATCATGTGGTATGATCACATGTTCTTCTAGATTCCTAGGACAGAAGCCATTATTCATAGGTTGTTCGGAGTGTTCTCAGGAAGGCTCATCACCAGGTGGGAGATAAGCTTCTCCTATGGCCTATTGTTTTTTCTTAATGGCCCTGAATAGGTTCTTACCGACCCACTATCTAGATTGAAAGCGTCATCTAGTGGATATTACCCAGTTGTAACTACATTTGAAATACAGATACATCGTTAATATTCATAACTTCAGATACAAAAATGATACCTGCATTCAGATATGATTTTGTGACTATGACTATCCTAACTTTTCCAGTGATGCCTCACATGACTTATCTTGCATAAAATACATCTTTAAAATATGTCATAATCATATCATAATATCACTGTGAAGAATATGGGGTTCAGTGTTACAGAGTTGTCCATGGATCACTAAGGAAGGCAAGCCCATGATTGTTAAATCTGAAGGTCCTCGAGTCTGCAGCATCTGTGTTTGCTACCAGAGAAACCCCATTATGTGCTGGTGCATTTTCCCTTTCCTTTTCCTGTTGGGACCTGTGGCCTTTCTCCTGTCCACTCTTTCCTTCTCCAGTCTGCCTGCAATATTCATCTTCCAGGCCCTTTGCTCAGGGCTGATGCAGCACTGACTTGCAGGATCTCATTGCACATGTCATCCCAAGTTCTTTTCTTCCTCCTCCTCATCTGGCTCAGGCATTCCACGGATGTGGAGGGGGAATCCCTCAAGGCTACAATGGCAGTAGGTGCAGGTAAAACAGAGAGGCAGAGTTGTCAACTTTCACTTTATATGGTGATTATATTAAGATTCGGAACTCCCTTCCTTTGTCCTACCCTCCTCCTTTCCCCCCAAAAAAGTTCTCAGTGAGACATGCTTATTGACTCTTCTGCTTCAGAGCACCTGTACATGGTGCCACTCACAGCACCAGCCATGTTGAGTATGACTCCCCAGGGTTAGGGAAATGAGTAGGGTGTTGGTCGGTTACCTGAAACTCTGAGTAAATGATGATGATGCTGAATATTGACATCATTTTCCACAGTAGATGGTGATTTTTGCTCATATCTCACTCCTGAGGGTAACAAAGGCCCTGAAAGCACAGCTGTGACTGTTGTCCCAAAGCCGTTCAGGTCTGTATGCTGCCAGCCTGTTTACCTCAGTGTTACTGCTGAAGTTATTGCTGGCTGACTGTGGGGAAGTGATCTACTCGGGAGGAAGAAAAAAGGCTGCCATCCCTAGAAACCTTTGGGACAGGATTTCAGAGTAACCTCCATGAAAGTTTCACTGAGATCTCTCCAGAGGATTCAAGGGACATCCCTGAGGACATAAATTGCTGCACATACCCCCTAATTCCACCGGGGAATGAAAAGCAGATGATAATGCTACCTCTCTGTCTTAAACTGCTACCTCTTCCAGTACGAGTAAATTAATGAAAAGTCAATAGCGGTGTCCTGCTAAGCTGGGGACAGTACATCATTTTAATGGAACATACATTTACACAGATATCTGAGATTTCTTCCCCTGCTTTGGGCTCCCCTGTGCTCAACTGTGGGGACTGATTGAACTGTGGTGGGATTTCAAGCAGGTCCTAGCTTGTGGAATAGCTGCCCCACACCAGTCGCATGTCCCACTTCCTCCTCCTCCTCCATTCTCCTCACTCTTCACGCAAGAGGCCTGTGTCTCAGGCTTCTCGTAAGTATCCATAGTGGTGGGTGGGATAGTAGTGGGGTCTCCCCCAAGTATAGAATGCAGGTCTGTGGCTTGGCAATGGATTAACTGTTAGCCTCCTTGGCCTTTTGGTATGCCTAATGCAGCACCTTCACTTTCACATGACATTGCTACTGGTCCCCATCATACTCCTTCTTTTGTATCCCCTGTGTAATCTGCTTATAGATGTCCACATTTCTATGGCTGCTCCATATCTGTGCTTGAACAGCCTGTACTCCCCACAGTCCCAGGAGATCCAATATCTTCCAGTTACTCCAAATCGGAGCATTAGCCGGCAAGGTCACCTGGGCAGTTACACACAACAATGGAGAGCTGCTAAGTGTGCTCGCCAAGCTGGACAATCAGGAAAAGGCACTCCAAACATTTTGGGGGTTTCAAAGAAGAGGGGAGCCTTCTGGTCTCTGAGACCCTTGGGCAGTGGAGTTTACAATTTTTACCAGAGCAGTCAGAGTCAGGCATTGTGGGACAGCTGCTGGAGGACTATTATGATAGACATAATTAATGCAGCATCTTCATTTGTACCGTTTTGACCTCTGCACATTAACCATGGCTCAATGCCTCTTTGGAAAGTGGTGTTACTGCGTTACTGTAATATGCCACTTAAATCAGTGGATGACACATCTTAAGTGTAGACACATGCACCACCAGATCAACATTAAGGCGATTTATGTCCATCTAACTTTGTAATATAGACCAGGCCTCACATGTACCAAAACTCAAGCTGTTGCATGATTCCTTATGAAATTTAAACAGACCTTGCTACACAGGGTTCTTGTAATTACCTTCTCATTTAGGTGTAATTATATATTACTGGTTCATTTTAAAGTGATTCCATATTTTTAAATTATGCCTCATCCTTTGCTAGTGTTGAACAGAAGCAATTAAATGGGAAAGGCGGACTATTAAAACAACACTTAATACTGACAAACTGATAAAGTACCCCACGTGCTAATCATTAGAATTGCTGTTAGGCTAATAGGCCTTATCAGTGCTACTTATGTTTGCATATTTGCTAGTTTTAAATGTGACGTGTCCACTTCTCTTTACCATTAACTAAAGGTTAGCAGCATAAATTAGCATGAAGGAGTGTTTTCTCCCAATCTCTCTCTTTAGTTATACATTTCTAGGACTGTGGGTTTTTTTTTAAATAACTTAGCATAGGCCTAACTCTGCTCCGATTGAAGTCAATGGGAGTTTTACCCTTTTTTTCATTGGAAACAGATCAAAGCTAAGTGGTTGTGAAAACATGCCAACACTTGTATCTATCACATTCCCAAATGGGAAATGCTAAAGCAAGCAAAGTCATCACAAACAGCACTAGATTTGGACCAAAAATAGGCTGGGAGAGGACAATTAGTTAGGGGTGGGGTGTTGTAGTAAATAAACAGGTTAAAGTCAAATACATCATGATAGCTCACACTGTTTTGTGCTCAGTGTCACACCATTTTCCATTTGTTGCTTATTTCCTGCCCCCAAAATACAGGAATTGCCAAAGACCTTGAAATTCCAAAAATTGGAGGCACCCAAAATTGTTAGTCACCTTTAGAAATCTTTAGTTCCTAACAAGTTCTCTTTGTTTTAATTTGATTTTGATACCCTGTAATGAGTCTTTGCTAGATTTCTATACCTTGGTCTAATCTTAGTTGTTGGGTTTTTTGTATGGATGCTGTTGGTGGCCAATGATACACAGGAGGTCAGACTGGCTGATCTTGTGGTCCCTTTTGACCTTAAAATCTATGACTCTAAGACATGAATAAAGGCCCAGGCCATGCGTACAGAACCTTAGACTCTAACAACCACCTTACCTGATGGTATTACAGCACCTTCCTTGTAGGAGGGCAGTGAAGACATGCTGGTTAAAAGTGAACCGTAAGGTGTAGAAATTTCACTCTCATATAAAAATTCAGGGATAAAATGATGCTCTTGGTTCAAGAGCTGACAATAACAGGCATAGGGGTCCTTTGACAATGATAGCCCTAAAGTAAAATCTTTTACACTATATAGATACAATCATGAATTCTCTCATGTCCTCATCTATCTCTTTAGTCTCTTCCTCCTCCATTTCCCTTTGTGTTCTTGTAGTGCTTTATTGTAACTCTATGTTCTGCATCACTTGAATTCTTTAGAAAGATGTCCAATTTGTTTTAAATGATCTGCTCCAGCTCAACCACAAGCTATGGGCAGGATGCAGGAATCACTCAGGTTAGATGGTCCCTTCTCACCTTAAAATCTGTAAATATTTAGGCTGGGAAATTCAAAGCTGACTGGGGAAATACCTAAAACACTATTAAAAAATATTCAGACCTAATATTTTAGTGTGTCTCTTCGGTTGTTTTCTTGTGGTGCCTTCTTCAAATTTCCCTTTTACTGTTCATGGGGGGAAAAAAACCCAAATTCATTGTTTGTTTTTTATTATTTTTTTGCTGCAGCTGTTAGTATGTAGGAACCAGAAGGACATCCAACTCTTGTACAGGATAGAAGATAATGATGATAGAGATATACCCATCTCCTAGAACTGGAAAGGACCTTGAAAGGTCATTGAGTTCAGCCCCTTGCCTTCACTAGCAGGATCAATTTTTGCCCCAGATCCCTAAGTGGTCCCCTCAAGGCCTGAGCTCACAACCCTGAGTTTAGCAGGCCAATACTCAAACCACTGAGTTATCCCTCCTCCCCCAAGGGGGAGAAATAGAAAGGGACTCCTATTGCTATTGGACCGAATTTATGTCTGTGCCCTGGCCCTCTTGTGCCACTCCAGAGATGCAATATTTCCAGATGTCCCAAGCTGGGGACTTCCTCCAATGTGGAGAATTCCACAACTGTCACTGAGAAAGCATAGGTAGTTCTGGCATTTGTACACTGCCTTTCAAAATGGGGGTCCTGGTCAATGACTAAGGCTTCTAGGTGCAACAGTAATCCAAATAATGCTGATAATTTGTCAGCCTCTGGCTAAGCAGTAGTATCAGGGCAGAAGGAAGTGTAGATAGATCAGACGTCCACAAAGTGTGGGGCAGGCCACCTGGGGGGGGCACAGAAGAATGTTCGAGAGGGGCGCAACTGGAGTCCAGTCCACAAAGGGGCAGGGAAGGAGCACCACCCGACTTCGTTCCTGGCCCCGGCTGCTGGACCTGCATGCGGGGCTTCGGCTGTGGGCTCAGCCTCGACCCCCTCACCTCTGTCTATGGCCCTCCACCCCGAGCTGTGGCCCCATTCCCAGTCCTGGACAGGGTGGTTGGGGGGAGTGGACAGAGGTAAAGGGGGCATGACCCTGAAAAGTTTGGGGACCACTGATCTAGATTATTACTACATTCTGCCTACTCTCTGCTGACATAGGGGGTTCTGTGGTGCCATGGCAGCCAACATATTTTTGAACAGCTCTAGGTCTTCTGTAAAATGTGTTGGGACCATAGTAGAAGCAGGAACCTGAACTTTGTACACTCTCCACCCCCTCAGGCAACAGCTGCAGTTGAGAATCTAGGCCAATAAGAGAATATTGTGTATAATTTAAACACACAACTGTTGAGCCTACCAGGTTGTTCCAACTAAATCCAAACTGGGTCTATTATCCCTGAGTAGCAAATTCAGTAGAAGAATTTTGTTTTCTAGTTGAGAAGGCCTTTAAAGATTATAATGGAGAAGCTTCTGAAATTTTGTCTATTAGAAGAGGAGAATAAAAACACATATCTCATCCCTTGTGCAAATGCATGTTGAAATTATGTATTTTAGAAGCTGGCCCATGAGCTGTTTGATTCACTCAAAACTTGAAATGAGAGAGAAAAAATAGCTGGAGCTCTTCAATATAGGGCTAGAATTAGGTTACAGTTCTCAGTGTGCCTGTACTGTGCTAAATTTGAAGACAAGGTTAGCAGAGAAAAGTGAAATGCCTCCTGAGCTATGGTAATGGATAGAAATATCAGAGGAGACTGAACAGTTACTGTTTGAGCTTATAGCCTCAGCAGAAGAATAGATTTCCTAGGGAGCAAAGGAAATGTCACTTCCAAACATGTGAGGTGAAAGAAGGAAGACCTGGAACAGTGTGTCTTAATATGAAATGTCCTTTCAATTCCCTTACTCAGAACAAAATATATTAAATCACTCAGACAGTCCCTACTCTCTTGTAACAAGGAGGAAGTATAATTAGTCTTGCAATTTTTTCTTCCTTCCTAAAGTTGCTAAATATGCCATAATTGATGCAGAAAAAGTTATCAGACTGACCATCTTTTAACAGGTTGATGTCTGCATTTGTAACCCATTAGTGTGTAACTCGATTCACAGAGGTTATGAGCTATTAACAGTCCCACCTACAGAAATTTGACTCTTTTGCTCTAGTTATAGAAGCTTGCACACATCTCTGGAGGTCCCTGATTTCATCTCTGCTGTATTAGCTAAAACAGTGGCTATCACACATGCCATAGCTAAGTGTTTACACTAAGGACTCCGATGCTCAAAGCTAACTAAGGGATTTCTATGCCTACTTCCCATTAAATCTTCTAGTCCGCTTTTAATATCAAAACCTTAAATTATCATTATGGATTTCACACACAATTTTAGACCTATTCAGTAGAACCAGAACTGATTCATGGACAGTCTTGCTTTTGTGAAGAATTCAGGGCATTTGGTACCCAACTAGGATCCTCTATTTTCTTGCTAGGCTTATAATTATCTATGCATCTATGCAATGCATGTTGCAAACCTTATGCCTGTGGATTATCTTCTAGTTCAGGGTAACCTGAGTAGGGAGAAAACATTTATACAGCTCTAGCTCAGTTTAATTACTAATACTATTCTCATACAAAAGAATCCTTGCCTGATTGCTTTTGACTCTTCACTCTTGAAAAGCAGCTCAATGTTTTCAATTCCCATTGTTGATCTGTGTAGTCACATCTGTTTGTATATTTTATACTGCTCTCATCACCATGTTATCCAAAGACCTTAAAGATTCTAGCTGTAACAGTAATATCTGTACCTCACTGCATCCTGAGCTTGTTCCTGCATGGCAAAAGGTGAATTTTGCCATTCATTCTAAAGGAGATGATGGGGTGGATTGCACCCTCAGCAAGTTCACACATGACACTAAACTGGGGGGGAGAGGTAGATATGCTGGAGAGTAGGGATAGGGTCCAGAGTGACCTAAACAAATTGGAGGATTGGGTTAAAAAAAATCTAAGGTTGAACAAGGGCAAATGCAGAATCCTGCACTTAGGAAGGAAGAATCCCATGCACTGCTACAGGCTGGGGACCAACTGGTTAAGCAGAAGGTCTGCAGAAAAGGACCTGGAGATTACTGTGGACGAGAAGCTGGATATGAATCAGCAGTGTGCCTTTTTTGCAAAGAAGGCTAACGGCATATTTGGGCTGCATTAGTAGGAGCATTGCCAGCAGATTGTGGGAAGTGATTATTCCCCTCTATTCGGCACTGGTCAGGTTACATCTGAAATATTGTGTCCAGTTTTGGGCCCCTCACTACATAAAAGATGTGGACCAATTGGAGCGAGACCAGCGGAGGGCAACAAAAATTATCGGAGGATGGGGCACATGACGTACAAGGAGAGGCTGAGAGAACTGGGCTTGTTTAATTTGCGGAGAGAAGAATGAGGGGGGATTTGATAGCAGCCTTCAACTACCTGAAGGGGGTTCCAAAGAGGCTGGAGCTCAGCTGTTCTCAGTGGTGACAAATGACAGAACAAGGAGCAATGGTCTCAAGTTGTAGTGGGGAAGGTCTAGGTTGGACATTGGGAAACACTGTTTCATTAGGAGGGTGGTGAAGCACTGGAAGGGGTTACCTACGAAAGTGGTGGAATCTCCATTCTTGTAGGCTTTTAAGACCTGGCTTGGTAAAGCTCTGGCTGGGATGATTTAGTTGGTGTTGGTCCTGCTTTAAGCAGCGGGTTGGACTAGATGACTTCCTGACATCTCTTCCAATCTTAATCTTCTATGATTCTATATTCATGGTCTTTCAGATTTCTTGCAGAAGTAAATCCCATCCTGAGTGTAACAAGCTTTGGTAATAGCATGCCAGTTGCTTAGCCATTGTCAATATGTTTGCAGGCATCACAGAAGAACTGAGTTTTAAGCGGAGACTGGAAGGAAGGTAATATAGTGGCCTTGCAGATTGTTACATTCAGCTCCTGCCATATATAAGGAGTGCCATGAAAGAAAGTGCAAAGATTATTAAAAGTAGGTAAGAAAGCCTGGTATCATTGATGGAGAGAAGGCAGTAATCAACATTTTGATAGCATTTAAGAGATGAGAGATGAAATGAAGAAAGGCCATGAAGAACCTTTAAGAATGAAATCATTCATGAATGACATAATGAAAAATGAGGAGCCAAGGTGGGATACTAAGAAGGGGTCAAGGAGGAAAGTCAGGAAAATAATTAATCATCATTCTGAATAGATTTGAGAGACAAAGGATTGCAAAATGCATTTTGAAAGTTGATTCCAATATTAGAGATTACCTGTTCCCAGCATTACTCCCTTTATAATGATCCTCCTGATATTTGAACTTTTTTCTGAAAGCCTCATCCTGGTCTCATGTTATTTTGTGGCAATCTCATCTTTAATTATTTTTTGTTAAATATGTCTCTAGCCCTAGTGACTGCAGGGTAAAGTTTGTAATCAGGAAACCTTGAAAAACAGATGGTCATTAAAAGGATCCCATAATTTAATATATGGAGATATACCTATGTCATAGAAGTGGAAGGGACCTTGAAAGGTTATTGGTTCCAGCCCCCTGCCTTTGCTAGCAGGCCCAAGTACCATCCCTGGCAGATTTTTGCCCCAGATCCCTAAATGCCCATCCCCCCCCCCCCCAAGGACTGGGCTCACAACCCTGGGATTAACAGGCTAATACTCAAATCACTAAGCTGTCCCTTCCACCCCCATTTATTACTTCCTAATCTCATGATTTTGTGGCCTGACTCATGAGTTTTTTTGAATGCTTGGGGTTGGCAATACTGTGCTCCAGCAATATCCCTATATTTAAATTAGGGAATACCTCTAGAACTGGTAATATCCCTAGAAACAGAATGAACTTTTAAACTGCATCCGCTGTACTTTGTTACCTACACACACACACACACACACACACACCTACCTCTAGAATTTAAATATTAAGAGTCTCTCCCATCCACTATCCTTTACCTCAGCCCCATAGACATGCATTCATTGATGTCTAATAAGCTCCTAGGATCCAAGATCGTCATAGAGAAGGCATTTTACTTTTACAGTAGCATCTGAGTTACAAACACCTCTGGAATAGAGGCTGTTCATGACTGAACAAAACACTATACTGGTTGTTTCAAAAGTTTATAACTGAACACTGACTTAATAAAGCTTTGAAAGTTTACTATGTAGAAGAAAAATGCTGTTTTCCTTTATTTTATTTTACTTTTTTAAGTAATTTAACACAGGACTATACTGTACTTGCATTGATATATAAAAAAAAAAAAAAAATTCCCCTCTCACCCCTATGGGTGGTATGTGTCTTCCTCAACCTCGGGTCCTCTACCAGAGGCCTGGGAGTTTGAGGGTTCTGCGCAGTATCTTAGCATCTTAGCGTGTCCTAGCACTGCACTCTTCTGGACAGAGGCTCTGATGTTGTCCTGGATCTGTTGGAGCCACTCACCAGTTAGGAGTCACAGCCCCAATCCCTACCACCACTGGGACCCTTTGGCCTTCATTTTCCACATCCTCTCGAGTTCCTCTTCAGGCCCTGGTACTTCTCCAAGCTTCTCATATTCCTCTTCCTGATTTGCTGTCACTTGGCACTGCTATATCTACTCACCACGCTGTCTTCTGCCCTTGTCTTTACACGAGTCTGGTTGATTGGCCATACCTGCCTGTCCGTCTGGATCTGGAAGTCCCACAGAATCTTACCCTGCATTCTCCACACTTCTGTGGAATCTCCATCTGGTCTTGGGAGGGTCTAGCCCATACGCTGTGCAGATGTTCCTGTACACAATGCCGCCACTTGGTTGTGCGTTCAGTGTATGCTGTTCCTGCCTGCATCTGTACATCCTGCCACTATGTGTTGGACTGGTCTCTGAGGCTCTCTGCACAGTCTGCACCTTGGGTCCTCTCTAGTGTGGTAGACCCCGCTTCAGATGGATCTGGGTGCTCAGTGCCTGTTCCTGTGCTGCTATGATCAGTGCCTCCGTGCTGTCTTTTTAGTCCAGCCCTTCCACACTGTAGATTTCCCAATGTCAGCCACCTCAGCTATCTGTCGATGGTACATCCCATGCAGGTCTGTCTTGCCATGGCACTTTTTCTGCTTGGTTTCCCTCCCATGTCTGCTGCTGCTCAGCATTCTCTCAGCAGCTCATCTTTGGGGCCATCTTACTGATGACGCCTGGATGTTCCGGTTTCATCCAGGATAGTGGCCTTGACGCTCACCAAGCCCGCCCGCCTTCTTTCCGGCTGGTATCAGTCTCTTGGGTGTTGGACTTGGGTGTGAAACCATCCGTGCATTGTGAGGAGCTTCGGGTTCACACTCGCAGCCTCCATGTCTCCTTTGGCCAGCTCACTATACCGGCAGGGTATCTGATGACCGGCAGGGCGTATCTCGTTGATGGCGTGTGGATGCTGTTCTTCCCACTGAGCTGGCTCTTCGAGACCTGTCTGTACCTTGGTATACTTGGATGTTGCGTCTCCTGCTTCCTTATCGTGGTTTCCATGTGACTGCGGGATGCCAGTACTTGGTATGCTGGTCTGCTATTGCTATGTGGCCCGCTGGTAGTTCCACCCCATCAGTCTTGACTACCTTCCCTCTCTTCATACCATCCGCCACACTTCTCCAGTCCGAATGACATCCCGATATCCTCACTGTAGATCCGCGTCAGGTGGATTAGCGAGTCGATGTCTCGTTCATTCTTAGCATACAGCTGATGTCATCCATGTAGAGGAGGTGGCTGATGTAGTTCCACTCCTGAACCTGTACCCGTATCCAGTCCTGTGTGATATCTGGCTTGAGTTTAGCCTATGCAGAACAGCAGCGGGACAGTGGCATCACCTTGGTATATGCCGCACTTGATGGCCACTTGTGCAAGTGTCGCTTGAGTTGACTCTAGGTGTGGTCTTCATAGCCCATTGAGTTCTTGAGGAAGGTCCTTAGTGTCCCTGTTGACTTTGATAGCGCCAGACATTCACAGATCCACGGTGCGGCATTGAGTCCTCGCTTTCCTATAGTCAATCGAGGCTGTGCTCAGATTGGTCTGTCTAGACCTTGAGTCTTGGCGACTGCTCATCATGAGCAACTGGTGTTTTGAGCCTCGGTGTTGTTCCCAATGCCCTTCTGAGCTGTGCTCATGTACTGGCCCATGTGGTCCTGTAGCTTGGCAGCTAATGAGCTGAAAGACTTTCCATGTTGTGGGGAGCAGTTATTGGCGGTAGTTGGCCGGTTCTGTCCCTTGCAGGGTCATTCATGATCAGTACTGTCCTTCCTTGTGTTAGCCAGTTGGGTGGAGCCTGCTGCTGCAGCTGGTTCATCTGTGCTGCTAGGCGTTCATGGCACTGCTGTTAATTTCTTTAGCCAGTAGTGTGGGTCCTGTCTGGTCAGGTGCTGTCCAGCTCTTAATGTTTTGACCCGCTGCTGATGTCTTCACTGGATGGTGAGTGGTTTCTGTTCTGGGAGATTGCTGTGTCTGTTCTCAGGTCCTGCCAGCATTATATATTTGCCGCCCTTGCTAGGAGGACCGCGCTTGACTAGAGAGACCGGGTCTTCAAATCCAGGTTGTACCAATTGTCCAGTAAGGGTCCTTGGAAAAGACCCCTAACGCTTCAGCGCCTACCTCAAATATGCGAGTGACACGAACTAGGAGAGTCATGCCCGGCTCGGACGTTGCCCGATTAAACAGGTCCGCGCCAGATATGAGGACCAGGACACGACTGACGATAAGTGTGAGTACTGGAACACACCCTTCTGAGCGAGACAAGAGAACCTGGAAATTAGATGAATGCACTACATCAGTGACCATAATGGGAGGATATATGAACGTTAGAGGGGGACTCTGTGATGGACAACGACCTACTCCACACTGACGAGAATACAGCTAGTTACCCAACGCTTCACTAGTAAAAGAGAAGCTGCTCTCACACGCTTAGAAAGACCAACTCACATTAATCCAGATCAAAATGACTTGGAAAACAACGTGGATGTGCGGCACAGCTGAAGCTGAACTTCCACTGTAGCCCCCTCCATTGCAGAGCACAGCAGCTGAATTATGAGCATAAGTTATGAAAACATAGCAATACGTCACTATCCTCGAGACCGATTACCAAAGGCTCAGTGGAAGAATACAGCAGCTAGTACGTTAGAAGTGCCAATGAGCGCCTCATCAACAATCCCTACTACCACCATAACTCCAACCAAACCAATGAATGGTATACGCTACAGCCTCTGTATCCTGGAGATCTTGCATACAGATCAAGAGAACAACAGTATTACCACACCTGAAATGAGCGTTGGAAGGAAGATTCAAGGCGATTGGAGGAGTTAGTCAGCTGGGAACCTACAAAGTGGTAGAGATTAAGGATAACGATTTGGTTACTGAAAAATACAGGGCCTGACTCCATCAGCCCTAGAGCTGAAAACAAAGAGCTCACACACTGGTCAGGCTAAGTGAGATACACTAGAGATAGCAGAGGCAAAAAGTAAATGCCTGTTCTCAAGAACATCCAAAGGTTACCCAACTGCGGCAACAACCATAAGCAGAGCCCAGCAGCAGAAACTGAAACAATATGTAGAACTATGCGGAGAAAGAAGATCAAAACCAGTGAAGTGCTGCAGGAACGAGAACAGAGCACACAATCTCCCCAGAATCAGACCAGTACCAATCACAAGTAAAGAATTCCAGCAGGGGTCAAGAAAATGAGAGCTGACAGCACTGGACCAGATCATGATCACACTACTGGCTAAAGAACTGAACAGCAATGCATTGAACCGTCGCAGCAGCACATGAACCGCGCTAGCAGCTAGGCCCCACCCAAACGCTAACACAAGGAAGGACAGGACAGGTGCTGATCATGAGATCCCCGCAGGCGAACCGGCAATAACTGCCTCCCCAACATGAAGTCCTTTCAGCATCTACTGCCAAGCTACAGGACACATGGGCAGTCCATTGAGCACAGCTCAGAAGGGCATGGACAACACAAGTTGCTCACAGATAGAGCAGTCGCTCAAGGTCTATGGAGACCATCCTGACACAGCTGTGCATGATAGGAATCCTATGACTCCATCGCACACGTGGATCTGAATGTCTGGCGCTATACAAAGTCAACAGGACACTAAGGACCTTCCTCAAG
>NC_133773.1:135154827-135155934 GCF_003597395.2 Chelonoidis abingdonii | reverse complement strand
TAGAACCGTTTGCGAGAGTCACAATGGCGCCCCAAACGTGGACGGAAAAACAGGGACTGCCCTGCGGATGCAAAGCAGAATGACCCACACCCTTCCGGTACCCTTCCCACAATCCACTAGCCCCGCCCAAAATCGGACGCAAGGGACCTCTGTGGGATAGCTGCCCATATGCACCACTCCCAACAGCGCTGCAAATCGCCTGGCAAATTGCGTCACACTGCAGCGCTGCGTAGCTGTCAGTTGTGGCCACACTCCATGGTCTTTCCCTACACAGCCTGTACAAGACAGCCCTGTAACTCCCAGCGCTGCAGACTCCAAACGCTGGAGCCAAGGCCATTAGTCTGAGGCTGGTCTACACCACGCGTTTAAACTGATTTTAGCCTAAACCGATTAACGGCCTGTTACCCGCCTCACACTACAACGCCTCTTTATATCGATATAAAGGGCCCTCTTTAAATCGGTTTCTGGTACTTCTCCCAAGAGGGAGGGAGCCGCCCTAAAATCGGCTATACCATATCAGGTTAGGGTGTTAGTTGTGGCGCCAAATCGACGGTATTGGCCTCCGGGCGGTTATCCCACAGCTGCACCACTGGCTGACCGGCTTGCGAACAGCAATTGAACTCGGATGCGTGCCAGGTAAACACGAAAAGCCACGCGAAATTAGATTCATTCTGTTTGCCCAGCGTGGAGCCTCTGATGCAGCACGGGTGGCAATGCCGTCCCAAATCCAAAAAGAGCCCCTTCCAGCATGCACTGTACGGTGAGAACTGCGATTGATCGGCTGTATGGGGAACAAATTCTGTTCTATCAGAGCTCCGCTACAGAAGACGAAACAAAGCCAAAGGCATTTGAAAAAAAAATGCTCCAGGCCTACAAGTGCTGCCGTGACAAGCGTTAAGGGAAGCCATGAGGACTCAAATGGACGCCTGCATGGAGGCGCAGGGTTACTGAGGACTCCAGCTATCCCACAGTCACAGCAGTCTCCGAAAAGTATTTGTCATCTTGGCTGAGCCTTCCATGCCTGTAGCCCGCTTCAAACACATTGTTCAGTGTGGTTCAGGGAATAGCTCCTCAATTTACTCCCCCCACCACCACGAGCAAAGAAAA
>NC_133773.1:135144263-135154727 GCF_003597395.2 Chelonoidis abingdonii | reverse complement strand
CGGTATAGGTTCAGGAGTGAACTACCATCAGCCACCTCCTCACATGGATGACATCAAGCGTATGCTAAGAGATGAACGAAGACACGACCTCCGCTAATCCACCTGACGGATCTAACAGTGGGATATCGGGAGTTCATTCGGATGAGAAGTGGCCGTGGTAGTGAAGAGAGGGAAGTAGTCAAGACTGATGGGGTGGAACTTACAGCGGCCACATTACAGACATACAGACCAGCACAAGTTACTTGGCATCCGCAGTACATGGAAACCACGATGAGAGGCAAGGAAGACGCAACATCCAAGTATCACCAAAAGGATAAGACAGCGCTGAAGAGCCAGCTCAGTGGGAAGAACAAGATCCACCGCCATCAAACGGATACGGCGCCTGCCGGCATCAAGATACTCTGCGTTAATGATATTGAGGCTGACCAAAGAGGACATGGAGGCTGCCGATGTGAAAACCCAGGAGCTCCTCACAATGCACGGAGGTTCCACCCAAGTCCAACACCCAGGCTGTTATCCCAGCCGGAAAAAGGCGGGCGGGGTTGTGAGCGTCAAGGCACTTATCCTGGTTGAAAGCCCGGTCACCATCCAGTGCAGTACATCCGTAGATGGCCCCCAAGATAGACTGCCTGAGAGATGCTCTGAGGCAGCAAGATCAGGGAGAAGCGACCAAGCAGAAGAGTCCAGTTGCAAGACAAGACCTTCATGGGATGTACCATCGACAGATAGCTTGACGGTGGCTGACATTGGGTAATTCCTACCACGTGGCTGGAAAGGGCTGGACTAAAAGACAGCACTACCGGCCAAGGCACTGATCATAAAGAGACAGCACTAGCACCAGTCCATTGAAGGTCTAGTCTAACACTGGTTCACCACACGAGTACCATTTACGACTGCGGGTCTACCTTCTTCTTACACTAGAGGACCCCAAGCAGTGCAAGGACTAGTGCAGCAGCCTCAGAGACACAGTCCAACACATAGTGGCAGGATTTGTAGAAAGATTGCAGCAGGACAGACTAGAAAGGCTACTGAGACGCATACACTGAATGCACAGCACAATCAAGGCTGCTGGCTGCCATTGTTGTAAGATGTACATCTGCACAGTCGTTGGGCAGACCTCCAACCAGATGGGAGATCGCAGAGGTTGTGAGCAGGTGAGCTAAGATTTGTGGACTTCCAGATCCAGACGGACAGCAGTTACTGGCCAATCAACCATGTGATGTACAATATCGTAGGTAAATAGACAGGAGCAAGAGACACGGTGCGTGATAAGAGTATAGCAGTGCCAAGTGCACGCACATCAGAGAAGGAATATTGAGAAGCTGGGAACCGGAAGACCAGGCTTGAAAGGAGAACTAAGAAAAGGATGTGGAAAGTGAAGGCCCAAGTGGTCCCAGTAGGTGGAGGAGCCCTCGGCTTGGATCCTAGCTGGGTGAGAGTGGCTCCAACGAACCAGGAACAACCATCAGAGCTCTCTGTAACAGAAGGATTGCGTTGTAGAACAGCTAAAGATACTGCGCAAACCCTCAAACTCCAGGCCCTCTGGTAGAGACCACAGGTGATGAGGACACATACCACCCATAAGGGTGTTGAGAGTGGAGAGGGGAATATTTTTTTTTTTTATAAAATTTGCTCTACTTACTCCCTGATTAGGTAACTTCTGGTTGTTCCAAATGAGATGTGTGGTTGACTGGCTGATTTTTAACTATGGTGTTCATAATTGCAAGGTTCTACTGGACCACCTGTGAGAGTAGCCAGCTCAATCTGAGCTTGCTCAGGCTTCTGGATGTAACCATGTCATACTGAGCATGCTCAGAGGCTTACCACTGGCATTAGCATGAGGATTAAAGACTGCCCTCTTCAGCAGCGCATCTCAAATACCTTAGCAAGGAGGTTAGTATTGTTCCTTCTGGTTTATGGATGGGGAAACAGAGGCACAGAGAAGTGAGGTGACTTGCCCAAGGTCACTGCAGAGCTGGCAACGGAACCCAGGTGGTTTTAGTCACAGGCCAGTGCTCCATCTACTAGTCCAAACTGCTTCCCAATGTGTTGTGTTAATTTGGGCTAGGAATTTTGAAAAGCTTTACATAAGTTAACACTATTGAAGACACACAGATTAATTGCTAAATCGGGGGTGGGGTGGGGGGAGTGTGTTGGAAGTAGCTAGGTAATGTTTCTCATGTATGTACAGTCCTTTTAAATGTCTAGGAATCTGCTGGAGCAGTTGCCTTTTTGTGTTTTCTGAGATGCAGAATGTCACAGAATGCCCATATAACCCACCGGAGGATGGGTGTTACATGCCCTTATTGGTGCCAAACCTGCAGAAGATAACATCTGACATAGCCACACTGTGAAAGCCTTCTTCCCCATTCAGCTCAAGCTGTAGCAGCTAACGCTTTTAGCTCTGGAGGTCCCCAATTCGATCCCCAGTGCATCAGCCAAGATGGTAGCTGTATCACTGTCTTGCTTTCTTATGCTGTTTTTATATTTGTCATTCTTCACTATTTTGCTTTCTCTAGTGAAATTTATCTAGACTGGGGTGGGAAATCATGCTATGTCTAATAAAAAGCAGTAGCTGAAATACCCACTCCACAATACAAAATGGGTCTGCAGAGATCTAGAGGGATCATATATGAATTCTTCAGTAAAATTAATTGCAGACCTAGCTCTGGATAGTAATCCTTAAGGTAATAGCCAGAAAATAATATCAGATTGCAGTGGGAAAATAGACAAACAACTGAGCATTTAAAACACTAATCTGTACATTTAAAATACAGTTCAGCTAAGCTGGTTGCACTGGTGGTAGAGGTCTTATGGATGTCTAGGTGCATGGCTTGTGCAGAAAGGGAAGCCAGATACATTTGCATTAAGATCCCAAACTCCTTGTTGTCCAAAGCAGGATCATGTCACCTGGCTTCTGTTAAATTAATTGAAACTGAATTAAAGGTAAATTTACTTTTCATTTGCAAAAATGTAATTTAAATTACATTTTAACACCTTTTCTCAATCACAGAAAGCCATCCTCCAACAATATAAGAAAAATTGAAGCTAGACTGTATGTGCCAATACAATGGGAAATGATGGGGTGATCATTTTGTATCCCACATAGTTTTGCTAAAACATCCTATTATTTTGTTACCCTAACATACCCTACTCCTCCCAACCCACATATTGTTTCGTCTCTTTTGAATTGTAAGCTCTTTGGGGCAGGGACTGCCTGGTCTTATGTGGTTGTACCGTGCCTAGCATATTCAGGCCCTGATCACAGTATGTTTCAGGCTCATTTTTAAAATTAAATAACTCTGGGGAAAAACAAAGTAGGGGTGTGTGGTTTGTTTGTTTGTTTGTCCCCCAAGGAGAACTTGAAAATCCAGTGGAGGGCAGGAAAGACTGTTAATGAAGAGGGAAACACCTGGGGAGCAACTCAACTTACTATTGCCTTTTATTTTACTTATGGGCAACTGATTCTGGAACGAAAGTACCAGATCTGAGCTTCCAACAAACATTCATCAAGGGAAGAGAGCAAACTCAAAAGTGCGCACATATTACATATTTGTAATTGATTTATGAATGGTTTTATAGGAGATGGGTGTGAGAAGCTGTGTTCTGATGCAGGTCAGATGGCTTTGAGTTCAAGGCTGAATCAGAGCTAAGGTTTAGGTTCAAATTTGATGGCCACAAATTTCACAAATCAGCCATGCCTGGAATACATCCATTATGAGTAGAAATCTTCCAGGAACGTCTGTTCTTGTGTGTCAACCACTTCTGAACCAAAACTAGAAAATATGTCCCTGGATCAGACCAGAGCCAAAGCTAAAGGAATAGATTCATGCTGAGGGATTTGAAGATGCAGCTAAGTTGAAGGAAGAATTCTTCTGTCAACCTCTTGACCATTGATTAAGGAAATGGAGTCCCTACAGCAATGGGGGTGGGGGGGAAGCACCTTCCATCATTGTAGTATGTGTCTATAATGCAGCAGTATGGCAGCATAGCTCTGGCACTGTAGCAGCATAGTATAGGCATGACCTCAGTATCCTATGGTATGCATACCAATCAATGGTCACCAGGTTGACAGAAACATTCTTCCTTCAATTTAGCTGCATCTCCATCAAAGGTTAGGCCAGCATAACTATGTCACTATGGGGTGTGGATTTTCATACCGCTGAATGCCATAGCTATGTCAGCCTAAGTTTGAAGTGTCAGCCAGGCCTTAAACTGATATCCAAATCTAGATTGGGTTACATAAGCAACCAAATGTGATGATGGTTTGATGTCTCATTCAGTAGACCATATTAGAAAATTGTTCTGGTGGTATGAGTTCTGGCAGCAGAAAGCAAGAGAGAGAATATTTTAAAAGGAACCTTTTACAGAGACTGAGGGAATGGATAACTCAGTTAGATATATTCATAGTGAAGGACCATGACCTTCCCACATCACCTACACTGATGACATCTTCATCATCTGGACCCATGGGAAGGATACTCTGGAAGAATTCCACCACGATTTCAACAGCTTCCACCCCACCATCAACCTCAGCCTGGACCAATCTACACGGGAGGTCCACTTCCTAGAAACCACAGTACAAATAAGTGACGGTCACATTAACACTACCCTATACCGAGTACTCACCGACTGCTATGCCTACCTTCATGCTTCCAGCTTCCATCCTGGACACACCACACGATCCATTGTCTACAGCCAAGCACAGTGGTACAACTGCATTTTCTCCAACCCCTCAGATAGAGACCAACACCTACAAGATCTTCACCAAGCATTCTCAAAACTACGATACCTGCATGAAGAAATAAGGAAACAAATCAACAGATCCAGACATGTACCCAGAAGCCTCCTGCTGCAAGGCAAGCCCAAGAAAGAAACAAACAGGACTCCACTGGTCATCACCTACAGTCCTCAGCTTAAACCTCTCCAACGCATCATCAGTGATCTACAACTCATCCTGGAAAATGATCCCTCACTTTCACAGGCCTTGGGAGGCAGGCCAGCCTTGCCCACAGACAACTCGCCAACCTTGAGCATATTCTCACCAGCAACCACATACTGCACCATAATAACTTTAACTCAGGAACCAATCCATGCAACAAACCTTGGTGCCAACTCTGCCCACATATCTACACCAGCAACACCATCACAGGAACCTAACCAGATCAGCTACAACATCACCGTTCATTCACCTCCACTCCACCAATGTATATAAGCCATCATGTTCAGCAGTGCCCCTCTGCTATGTACATTGGCCAAATTGGCGTCACTACATTAGGATAAATGAACACAAGTCACGATATTAGGATGGCAATATACAAAAACGTGTAGGAGTACACTTCAATTTTTCTGGCACACAATAGCAGATTTTAAGGTAGCCATCCACGCAAAAAACTTCAGACCAATAGAAATGCTGAGCTTCATTGCAAATTTGACACATCAGCTCATTAAACAAAGAGTGTGAAGGCTAGCCAACTACAAAAGAAGTTTCTCTCCCTTGTGTTCACATAACTGCTATGAGAGAGGGCCTCATCCTCCCTGATTGAACTAACCTCATATCTCCAGACGGATTCGGCCTGCTATACTCTTCTGGAAATTTCCATTACATATGTCGGAAATGGTTATCTACCCACAAAAGCTTATGCTCATACATCTGTTAGTCTATAAGGTGCCACGGGACTCTTTGCTGCTTTTTACATTGCTAAAGAGTAGTAGCACCGTCCAGCACAAGGCTGAGGCTTGGAAGTATGGGAGCAGACACAATTTTCTACTGGTCCTGAGTGTGTGTTGAATCCACCTGTTTCTCATTTCAGATATACTTTACATACTCTTTGGGGCACAAACTGTGTTTTCATTATAGCTGTGTCCAGCACCAGGCACAATGGAGCCCTGATTGGGTGCTCTTCCATGAGAGAAATAAGTGCATTCACTGTACTAAATAAAGAAAACAATTCAAATTAAGACTATATGTTGTGCAAATTAACACATGACTAGGCATAGTATTGTGACACTATGGAAGCTGCCATCTTGGTCAAAATGCCAGGGATTTAACAATGAACCTCCAGCATTAAAGCAAGAGTTGCTGTAGCTTGAGTTAAAAGAACAAGTCTCTGTAGCTCGAAGACTGTCAGAGAATCGCATTTTCTGTTATTAGGTGGTTTGGAATGGGTCCTATATGAGGAGAGATTAAAGAGGCTAGGACTTTTCAGCTTGGAAAAGAGGAGGCTAAGGGGGGATATGTTAGAGGTATATGAAATCATGAGTGGTATGGAGAAAGTGAATAAGGAAAAGTTATTTACTTGTTCCCATAATATAAGAACTAGAGGTCACCAAATGAAACTAATGGGAAGCAGATTTAAAACAAATAAAAGGAAGTTCTTGTTCACACAGTGCACAGTCAACTTGTGGAACTCCTTGCTTGAGGAGGTTGTGAAGGCTAGGACTATAACAGTGTTTAAAATTCATGGACGTTAAATCCACTAATGGCTATTAGCTGGGATGGGTAAGGAATGGTGTCCCTAGCCTCTGTTTGTCAGAGGATGGAGATGGATGAAAGGAGAGAAATCACTTGATCATTATCTGTTAGGTTCTCTCCTTCCAGGACACTGGCATTGGCCACTGTCGGTAGACAGGATACTGGGTCGGATGGACCTTTGGTCTGACCCAGTATATCTATTCTTATGTTTTTACATCTTATATAGCTACAGAGGGGAACACATGACACACACTGACCAATTGTTTACAACTGTGTGCTTTATGCTGCTCTAATTTAGCTTCCTTGAGTGCATCAGATACACACTTCGTTTTCACAAAAACTACAATTGCTGTTCCACTCCAAAATGTACAATTAATGATTTTGGCTTGGGGGTGGGACTTTTTTTTAATTATCTAATAATGTAATAACTCTATAATGGTTCAAGATTATGATTAAGTTTGGGTGCATTTATTCATTTATTTAAAAAAATCTTTTAAACTTAAATCAGCAGTTCAACCACATTGAAAATTACGTTTTAAATAGTGTGAGGTAAGCCTTGTTTTTCAACATATAATGCTTTTGACCTCAGACAGTGCCTTTCATTCAAGGTCTTCAAAGCACTTTATAAAAATACACCTAATAACATATGCCTGTGAGTCACATAGCTACAGATCACTGTACCCCTGTTAGCAGTGGGGTAAAGGGAAGCTTAGATAAGTTATCCCATGATGGGTCAACAGTAGAGCTAAGAATGGAACCTAGGAGTTCTGGACTCTTTCATGGTTTAAACTAGTAGCACACATAAGGCTTGTCTTCACTACTGGGCTAAGTCGACCTACGTTACGCTACTCCAGTTACGTGAATAATGTAGCTGTAGTTGATGTAGTTTAGGTTAACTTACCCTGGTGTCTTCGCTGGGCTGTGTTGAGTAAGACACTCTCCCATCGACTTACCTTACTCTTTGCAGGGAGCTGGAGTAACGGATTCGACCAGAGAACGCTCTGCTGTCAATTTAGCCGGTCTTCACTAGACCCGCTAAATCAATACTCACTGCATCGATTACAGTAGCATTGATCTCATTAGTAGTGAAGACAAGTCCGTAGAGACACAATGTATAACTATAGCAGATTATATAAGCAATGGCTACTAATCTTAGCCCATGTGGAGTAATGATTTAAGATGTACATATTCTGCATGGAGGGAGTACAACTTGCACTAGAAGAGGGATAGACTGGATGATCTCAAACCTTTTGCACTCTGGTTGGCATGATTCTACCCCTGAGATGAAGGTGCTAGTCTTTCCTCCATAGATCTCAAATCTCTTTACAAAGAGTGTTAAGTATCATCATCCTCATTTTGCAGCTGCAGAAACTGAGGCACAGAAAAGTGAAATTACATGCCTGAGGTTATGGAGCAGGTCAGACACAGAGCTAGAAATAGAACATATTGTGAATCCCCCCAGACCAGTTCTTAATGCAGTCGATCACAGTGCCTGCTCTTGGAAATAAAAGGAATCAAATTTATGTTTCATGTTATCTGTGAGTCACCTCATTTTAGCTACATTATATCTTACGTTAGGTTCCACTTGGGTTCAAAGACTGGAACTTTTTTCTTGTAATTTAGGCTGCCACAGTTAAAAAAAAAAAAAGAAGTTAGTTACTATTAGTAGTGACATCTTTCTTCCCCAGATAGATTTCAATGAAATAATAAAAAATATGGAGTATCTCCAGTTAAGAAATTTGCCCTCAGACATTCAGCCAAAATTATTTTAAGTAACTTAGAGTTCCACAAAAGCCACTTTGACTGGATAACCATTTGCAAAAAGAGCAAAATATGTAAATGTCTAAGAAAACAGAAGCATTTTCTAAGCTTGCTCATTGCAGACCCAAAGCCATTCGAATGAAATCTGATCTCTTTTTCGAAGTGTGTGCATTCTGTCGATTTACTGCAATAATATAATTTAGAAATAAAGAAGAGTGGGGCAGGAAGCTTTTTAGTACTGAGGATATTAAATTGAATAATGTGCATAGGTATTTGGTTTTAGAACTTTATTACAAAATAAACTGACTTGCTCAAGACAACTATTCCAAACCTTTCAGAATTATCTGGTCTGTAAGCAGTGAAGCAGAAGCCTGCCTGTGTTCCATAGAATTTTTTTGTTTGATGCCTAGAAATGTGAGATAAGAGCTTCATGGTGCTCTGCTTGCTGGAACTGTAGTTCTTCCCATTTTAATTTGTTGCCATTTGTGAAAATATTACAGTATGCCTCTTGGGAGGGAAAAATAAATGGCAATATACACTTGCAATCTTAATAAAGCTTGCATCCCTGATGAGAGCAGATTGCTTTCACGTTTTACTTTATTTCACATTTTTAAATGAGAAAAGTAGCACTGTTACCCCTGAGTTATGTTTGTTGGATTTTCCAGTGTGTTTAGCTTTCAGGTGCAAGTCTGTGCCTCCCTCACTTCAATAAATGCATGGATAATAGAACTAATTGAGCTCACAGAGTGCTGCAGCCTCTTCTATTTTAGCTTCAGAGGAAGTATGTGCAAAAGGTGGAAGGGAATGGAAGTTGTCAAAAGTTGTCTCCCCTAGCAAATTACATGATAGACTCATAGACTCATAGGTCAGAAGGGACCAACATGATCATCTAGTCTGACCTCCTGCACAAAGCAGGCCACAGAACCCTACCCATCCACTTCTATAAAAACCCCTAACCTATGTCCGAGTTATTGAAGTCTTCAAATTGTGGTTTGAAGACCTCAAGCAGAGAATCCACCAGCAAGTGACCCATGCCGGGATGATTACGGAAAATTGAAAGGTGGATTAGGATTGGTTAAAGGGGAACTCCAACGGGTTGTACTGAAGGTGAACTGTCAGGCTGGAAGGAGGTTATTAGTGGAGTTCCTCAAGGATCGGTTTTGGGACCAATTTTATTTAACCTTTTTATTACTGACTTGGCACAAGAGCGGAATGTGCTAATAAGTTTGAGGATGATACAAAGCTGGGGGGTATTGCTAACACAGAGAAGGACCGGGATACCATACAGGAAGATCTGGATGACTTTGTAACTGGAGTAATAGTAATAGGATGAAATTTAATAGTGAAAAGTGCAGTCAGGCACTTAGGGATAATAATAAGAATTTCGATATACATTGGGGACACATCAGTGGAACAACAGAGGAGAGAAGGACCTTGGGGTATTGGTTGATCGCAGATGACTATGAGCCGCAATGCGATATGGCCGTTAAAAAAGCAAATGCAGTTTTAGGGTGCATCAGGCGAGGTATTTCCAGCAAGATAAGGAGGTGTTAGTACCGTGTATAAGGCGCTGGTGAGACCTCACCCTGGAATACTGTGTGCAGTTCTGGTCTCCCATGTTTAAGAAGGATGAATTCAAACTGGAACAGGTTCAAGGACGGGCTACTAGGATGATCCGAGGATGAAAACCTGCCTTATGAAGGAGACTCAAGAGCTTGGCTTGTTTAGCCTAAACCAAAAGAACTCGGGGTGATATGCTTGCTCTATATAAATATATCAGGGGATAACGTTAGGGAGGAAAGGAATTATTTAAGCTTAGTACTAATGTAGACAAGGACAAATAGGTTCAGACTGGAAACTAGGAAGTTCAGGCTTGAAATTAGAGAAGGTCTAACCATTAGAGGAGTCTTCCGAGGGGAGTAGTGGGCAAAAGACAATATCTGGCTTTAAGACTAAGCTTGATAAGTTTATGGAAGGGATGATATGATGGATAATTTATTTTGGCAATTGTCCTTGAGATATCAGCAGATAGTCTGCTCGATGGTTGGCGATGGGATTGTTGATGGGATGGATAAGAGTTACTGCAGAGATTCTTTCCTGACTGCTGGCTGGGGAGCCTTGCCCACATGCTCAGGTTTAGCTGATCGCCATAGTTGGGGTCGGGAAGGAATTTTCCTCCAGGCCAGATTTGCTAACGCTCTGGAGGTTTTCGCCTTCCAGCAGCATGA
>NC_133773.1:135097583-135141521 GCF_003597395.2 Chelonoidis abingdonii | reverse complement strand
GGGCACAGAGGTGGTCGCTGAAGGAGAGAGGCAAGGAAAAGAGAAGGCAGCTAGTCCTGCAGAGGAGAGGTGTCATAAACAGATAGCTAAGGGTTAATGTTTCTTTACCTGTAAAGGATTAACAAAGGAACCAAACACCTGACCAGAGGACCAATCAGAAACCGGATTTTAAGTCAGGGAGGGAAGTTTTGGACTCTGGGTCTTTTGTCTGTCTCTCAGCTATGAGAAGTTTCTTTTCTTCTTCTAATCTTCTGTGTCCAACTTGTAAGTACAGGTATAAAAACAATATAGGCTTTATGTTGTTTTGGGGTATTTACACGTGTGTAACTTGCTGGAATGTTTCAAATTGGATATCTTTTTTGAATCAGACGGTTATTCATATTTTCTTATAAGCAATAGCCCTGTATTGTCATCTTGATGTAGAGTTTATATTCTTATTCTTTTTCTTTCTTTTTTTTATATAAAGTTTCTTTGTAGGACTTGTTTGAGTTTTTCTCTTGGGTAGGTTAGGAACAAGGGAGGGAATTCTCTTTGTGTTAGATCTATGGAGGGTAGCTCTGCAGCACCAGGAGAGTTGGTGGGAGGGGAAGAGATAGGATCATCTCTGTTTCCTTGTATTTGGGGTTTGTCTCTTTGTGGAATAAGGAACATGCTTCTTGGTATGTGTGATGTAAAGAGATTGCCCAATACTCTCAGGTTAGCCAGAGAGGAAAGTCTGGGTGGAGAGGGAGGAGGAAGGAAGTGGTTTATTTCCCTTTGTTGGAGACTCAAAGCATCTGAGTCTTGGGTTCCCCAGGAAGGTTTTGTGGGCTCAAGTGTACCTGGACTGATTCCTGGTTGAGTGCAGGCGAGATAAGATCCAAGCTGGTAATTAACTTGGAGGTTCATGCTAAGCACCCAGATTTGGACACTAAGGTCCAGATTTTGGAAAGAGGCTTATGATAGAGGAGTCAATGGAGGCGACACCAAATATGAGCTCCAGGAGGATTGTAAGGGTCAATAGGAATCAGACGGGTTGTCGGCACCGTGGGAGCAGGGGATGGACCGGGGAATCAACACTGTCACCAGAAAAGGCAGGTCTACGTGATTGGAGACTCCTTAGTGAAAGAATAGACAGGTCTGTAACTAGAGCTGATGCGGGAGAAACAGAAGGGTGTGCTGTCTGCCGGCGTGCTAAGATACAGGGAAATGCTTCATTTTCCAACTCTGCAAATCTGTTCCTGAGTTCTATTTCTCCTTCACTGGCTCTTCTTTTCCTCTGCCTGGTTCTCTTAGTCACATGCTTCCACCATCCACTTTCCTCACCCAGCAGCCCCTCCTCAGAATTCTTTGGTCCCTCTTCCATCTGCACATCTGAGCTTATCCCTTCGGCCCCTCATGTCTGTGTTCCATCATCTCCTCGAACCCCCTTCTAAACTCAAGCAGAGTTTCCACCTGCATCTCCAGGCCCCGGATCTTTTCTTCCATCAGCTCTATCAGGCGGCACTTCATGCAGATGTAACCTCAACATCATCTTGAGAGGCCATGGTAATTGGTACTTTGTTAAGCAGTATGTAGCACTCAGGGCCATATTTTCACATGTATTTAAGGGTCTAGTGCAATTTTCAGAAACACATAAGCAAGTTAAAGGCCTAACTTCCAATGAAGTAGATGGAGTTTAGGTGCTTAACCTGATTAGGTGCTTTTGAAAGTCCCAACAAGCAGCTCTGCATCTTTAGACGCCTACATATCTGTCCCTCAGGGTCAACAAGGACTGTTATGTTTAACACTGTCAGCTGGTCATTGTTAACCCTACGATTCAAGCCCCAAACTAGTGAGAGAAATCTCAAAAGTGGGCTGTGTGGGTGGCAAAAAGTGTAGACAGATGAAGGACAAATTATTTTCCTGGGACTGCACACAAGAACTGCAAAACCTCCCACTAGAGAGTGCTGGTGCAATCTCTGCCTTTCTTGCCCTGCTTCCCCATCCCTCCTCCCCTGGAAAAACCTACTGGACAGCAGCTATCACACAGGTGTTTGTTGAAACTGACAAATTTTTGCAAGGCCAAAATGTAACATACAGGCAAGTCTCATCTTATACACATTTAACATGCACAAATTCAGCTTTGCGCGGTCGGCAAAAACAAAAAAAAACCAACAAAAAAAGAGAAAAATAACAATTTAAATACTGTACCTGTAGTGCGATTGATTCTGCCTGCCATTACACTCAATGTAATTTTGACTAGTCATGATTTTCACTTTACACGCTGACAGCCAAATGTAACCCCAGCGTAAGACAAGACTCGTCTGTAAATAGTTCTAAACGTGCTACATTTCAGCCAGTGGCCACAAAATTGGAAGCTTCAGTGAGTGTCCAATGCAGACCTGCATGGAAACAAAATACCACTTGGTTCTTTCATCTTCAATTGTAGCAGATTTTTGTACGTGATCTCAAATTAAGCCTGGATGGTAAATACATATATTTGTTTGTGAAACTAGTGTTCTGTTAACAATTAGCACAAGGCCTATGCTACCATTAACTGTGCTAACATTAACCATTTCAAAGAACAGAGTTTAAAGCATAATAAAAATACTTGTAAAATAAATTTAAAAAAATCAAGAGTTTAAAACAAAAATGTGGGACGTGATCCAAAGTGCACTGAAATCAGTGGAAAGAGTCTCGTTGATTTCAATAGGCTTGAAATCAAGACCTAGAAGAACAAAACATTGACAATTGATTATGCTGCCACTCTGCACACTTCCAGTGCAGGAAATTGCTTATGAAGAGTTTGAGCAGCAAGATCACCATTCCTGGATCACTGTTACTTAGCATTTCACACTGCAAGCAGGAGCGTTCTTTTCAGTGTGGCAGTCTGTGTTTGAGCTTTGGGACAAAAAACATCAGTAAGCCTTTTGTGATATAAGGCAAGTGCTTAGCAGTGAAAACTTTACTCTCCTGACACTGTATGAGCAACTCAGCAATAGCCTGAGGACCTAACATAGCAGGCTCTATGCCTTGTCCCATAGGGTGACATGATAGATGAAAAGGATTGGCATATCACATGCAGGCAGATCCTTGGGCTATTGCAAGCTGTCTTGAAGAATGTCAGGAAGCCCTCATTTTTTTTATTGCAACATGTCCCCAGTTTAGGCCTGGACATATTTGCTGAACATGAATAATCTCCACTAACAGGAAACCTATGCATAATAGAAAGAAAACTATTATTCAAAAATGAACCCTCCATAAAATATGCATGCAATTAAAGAGTGAAATATTGAACTGTGTACACTTATATGAAGCAACACAATAATCCCACAGCCGGTAACTCGTTTTCAGAATATTTATCTTTTGTAATTAAGCCCATGACCGTGTATACAATATTAAAAACTGTTTTAACTTCTCTCATTTGGGTTCTTTTAAAAACATTTTTCCATCTGTTTTATAGTGCATACATGGCTATTAACATAACTTAATAGGAGGCATTTGCACCATCGACTTTTTTTTTTTTAATATACATATAAATGTCTTAATTTTACCATTTGGCTCTCATTTTCAGTGGATGAGAGCCTGAACTGCTGTTTTTACTTTACTTTACTCACTTATCAAGTTGTCAACAACTCACCAGTATTCTTCCAATAATGTCAGCCTTAGTTCTTCATTTTTCACTCAGTCACCTATCATGCATGCTGCTGTCCCACCCACCCACAGGGGAATCGCCCCATAAAAATCTGTAAAGCTGTAAACATGGGTTTACTAAAGATAGGTCGTGCCAAACTGATATGATTTCCTTGTTTGAGAAAATAATGGATTTTTAAGATAAGGGAAGTCAGGTCCATGTCTTCCGCCTGCAGTCCCTACAGAGACTCCTTCATGGTACAGGTAGTCCAGCATGGAGCATGGTGGCGCATCCCTTCCTGTGCCGCTTCCAAGGGCTCAAAGATGACCGGCAGCTCCTTTATCTCTATCTGAGAGGTCTTCTACCAGGATCCTATCTGGACCTGGTGTCTGGTTTCAGCGACCAGATCCATGGCCAGGACCGGCGCTAGTGTTTTTAGTGCCCTAGGCGCACAGCCATTTCGCCGCCCCGCGCACTGGTCCGCGGTTCCGGTGGAGCTGCCGCAGGCATGCCTGCGGGAGGTCCGCCGGAGCTGCGGGAGCAGCGGACCGTCCCCAGGAATGCCTGCGGCAGCTCCACAGAAGTCGCAGGACCAGGGGACCCTCCGCAGGCACGACTGCAGCAGGTCCATCGGAGCCGCCTGCCACCCCCCACTGACAAAATGCAGCCCCCCCAATAATCCTAGCACCCTAGGCAATTGCCTAGGCAGCCTAAATGGAAGCACCGGCCCTGTCCATGGTGGTCACCAAAGGGGCAGATCTCCTCGCGGAGCCCCTGCTACACAGTCCCCAATTTTGTGTGCAGGTAGTGGAGTCCCCCTCGGTGCACCAGAGGTTGGTGCTGGCAGAAGTCACCAGAATCGGAGATCTCCTGGACTATGACCAGGGAGACTGGATGGATCCCCTGACACTCACTCAGCACATGGGGCTCTCCACCCTTCGTACTCCCCGGCAAGTACGTCAGGAGGTGACGGCAGCCTTACTACCCACTTCTTGGGTTTACCTTGACCAAGTCCTGTGAGAGGGCAGTCCCCACTGACCCTGCACCCCGGGCCCTCCAAACCTTTTCATTGGGCCCCTGCCCCATGAGCTCCCTGGCCATCCCACCCATACACCATGAGCCGGCTGCACAACTTGCGGCTGGTTCACTTCCATTTTAGCTTAAAAGTTGGGGATACAAGTATGTAGGAGGGGGACATGGGCATATGCCACAAGGGGTCTAGCTGGGGGAGGGACACTGTGGTGGGAAAGAGGGGAAACAAAGAGGTTAGGGGCAGGGCAAACAGAGGAAAAGGACTAGCTCCAAGGGCTGGAGTGGGGAAGGCAAACAAGCAAAATTCCCAGGGGCAAACGGCAGGTGCAAGAGCACTGGGCCCAGCAACAGCAGCAGCTCCGCACCCACAAGAGGGACTTTGAAAACCAATATCTTAGTCCTAGAATGTGAAGGAATGTGAACGGTAACAAGAAGGGTTTCCACGGGTATGTTAGCAACAAGAAGGTGGTCAGGAAAAGTGTGGGACCCTTACTGAATGGGGGAACAGCAAAGAGTCCTGTGACACCTTATAGACTAACAGACATTTTGGAGCATGAGCTTTCATGGGTGAATACCCACTTCGTTGGATGGATTCATTCATCCAATGAAGTGAGTATTCACCCACGAAAGCTCATGCTCCAAAACGTCTGTTAGTCTATAAGGTGCCACAGGACTCTTTGCCGCTTTTACAGATCCAGACTAACATGGCTACCCCTCTGATAATTGAATGGAGGAGGCAACCTAGTGACAGATGATGTGGAAAAAGCTGAAGTACTCAGTGCTTTTTTTGCCTCAGCCTTCACAGACAAGGGCAGCTCCCAGAGTGCTGCACTGGGCAACAGAGCATGAGGAGAAGGAGAGCAGCCCTCAGTGGTGAAAGAACAGGTTAAGGACTATTTTGAAAATCTGGACATGCAGATCTGATGCATTCAAGGGTGCTGAGGGAGTTGGCTGATGTGATTGCATAGCCATTGGTCATTATCTTTGAAAATTCATGGTGATTGGGGGAGGTCTCAGATGATTGGAAAAAAGCAAATATAGTGCCCATCTTTAAAAAAGGGAAAAAAGAGAAAAAGTCTCACTTTAGTCTCAGGCAAAATCATGGAGTAGGTCCTCAAGGAATCCATTTTAAAGTACTTGAAGGAAAGGAACAGTCAACATGGATTCACCAAGGGCAAGTCATGCTTGACCAACCTGATTGCCTTCTATGATAAGATAACTGGCTTTGTGGATATGGGGAAAATGGTGGATGTGATATAACTTGACTTTAGCAAAGCTGTTGATATGGTATCCCACAGTATTCTTGCCAGAAAGTTAAAAAAGTATGGATTGGATGAATGGACTATAAGGTGGAAAGAAAGCTGGCTAGATTGTCCGGCTCAACGGGTAGTGATCAATGACTCCATGTTTTGTTGGCAGGCAGTATCAAGCAGAGTGCCTCAGGGGTAGGTCCTAGGGCTGGTTTTGTTCAACATCTTCATTAATGATCTGGATGATGGGATTAATTGCACCCTCAGCAAGTTTGCAGATGACACTAAGCTGGTGGGAGAGGTAGATGTGATGGATAGTAGGGAAAAGGTCCAGAATGATCTAGACAAATTGGAGGATTGGGCCAAAAGAAATCTGATTAGGTTCAACAAAGGACAAGTGCAGAATTCTGCACTTAGGACAGAAGAATCCCATGTATTGGTACAGGCTGGGGGCCGACTGGCTAAGGAGCAGTTCTGCTGGAAAGATAGAAGGAAGTGATTATTCCTCTCTATTAGGCACTGGTGAGGCCATATCTGGAATATTGCATCCAATTTTGGTCCCTCCACTACAGAAGGTTCCAGAGACGTCAGAGCTAGGTTATTCTCAGTGGTGGCATATGACAGAACAAGGAACAATGGTCTCAAGTTGCAGTTGTGGAGGTTTTGGTTGGATATTTGGAAACATTATTTCACTAGGAGGGTGGTGAAGCACTGGAATGGGTTTCCTAGGTAGGTGGTGGCATGTCCTTCCTTAGAGGTTTTTAAAGTCCGGCTTGACAAAGACCTAGCTGGGATGATTTAGTTGGTGTTGATCCTGCTTTGAGCAGGGGATTGGACTAGATGACCTTATAGAATCATAGACTATCAGGGTTGGAAGGGACCTCAGGAGGTCATCTAGTCCAACCTCCTGCTCAAAGCAGGACCAATCCCCAACTAAATCAACCAATCCCCAACTAAATCCTGAGGTCTCTTCCAACCCTAAGTCTATGATTCTACAATATTAAAGGCCCTTTCTCCTACAAGCTGAGAAGGGGTTACCTCAGGTCAATGACACACTTGAATCCAGTTAAGGGCTGCCTCAGGCCTTTAAAAACCCTCCTCTGGGGAGATCCAGAGAGAGAAAGACCAGCTGGTGCCAGATTAGTGGCATCAGGGAAATAAGATGCTCAAGGGTGGGAGACAATCATAGGGAGGACAGCCAAAACTGAGTGCCTGCTAGCAACAGGACTGACACCTGGGCAACCAACAGGATGACACCTTGCCCCAGCTAGGGGAAGAGTGAAAGGTTTTTGTTTGAGACTGTCATAAACAGATAAAAAAAGTTAATAGCACAGAAGTACTTTATATCTCTTTGACTATAAAGGGTTAACAAGTTCAGTAGGCCTGGCGGTCACCTGACCGGAGAACCAATCAGGGGACAGGATACTTTCAAATCTTGAGGGAGAGAAGTTTCTGTGTGTGCTGTTAGTTTTTGGTTGTTGTTCACTCTGGGGGCTCAGAGGGACTAGATGTGCAACCAGGTTTCTCTCCAATCTCTTTGATACAGGGTTATAGATTCCAAATATAGTACGATAGAAAGCGAGTTAGGCTTCTGTTTGTTTTCATTATTTGCATCGTGCATTTGGCTGGAAGGAGTTTAACTGTGATTTGGCTGAAAGGAGTTCAAATTTGTTATTTTTGCTGAAGGATTTTATTTGTATTGATACTTAGGTGGAAGGTATTCGTGCTAATAGGCTAAAAACCCTGTAGCCTATTATTTTAATTTAAAAGATAATTTTATGTTTTTTTCTCTCTTACATTAAAAGTTCTTTTTTATTACAAATCTGAGTTGTCTTTTTTTATTCTGGTGAGACCAGGGAGCGGTCTGGATTCACCAGGGAATTGGTGGGGAGAAAGGAGGGAAGGGGGAGAGAGAGGTTAATTTCTCTCTTTGTTAGAATTACTGTCTCTCTCAGGGAGAGTCTGGGAGGGGGAGAGAGAAGGAGAGGGAAGGTGCATTTTCCTCTCTGTTTAAAGATTCAAGGAATTTGAATCACAGTGATCTTCCAGGGTAACCCAGGGAGGGGAAGCCTGGGAGAGGCAACGGTGAGGGAAAGGATTTTCTTTCCTTGTGTTAAGATCCAGAGGGTCTGGGTCTTGGGGTTTCCCGGGCAAGGTTTTGAGGGGACCAGCTTGTACCAGGCACTGGAATTCCTGGTTGGTGGCAGCGCTACAGGTCCTAAGCTGTTATCAGGCTTAGAGGAATTCATGCTGGTACCCCATCTCTTGGACGCTAAGGTTCAGAGTGGGGAATTGTACCATGACAGAGACTGTTTCCTTTTTTTTGTTTGGTGGGGGATCACCCTTAGGCCGACCCTCAGGCCTACCTGAAAATACAACTGAAGGAGCACAGAAGGAGGAAGGCACACCCTGCCTATGTGGGGCTAATTACCCCAGGCCCACCATCGCGTGAGGGGGAAGCATCAAGGCAGGGGAAAGGAAAAAGGTGCCTTGCTACAATATTCAATCTTCCAGACTCATCTTTTGAAGGTGTTATGCAGATTTCCTTTGAGGATGAGGACTGATAAGTAAGAAATAGAAGGATGGCTTTGTGAAAAATGTTCACCCATAGGTGATATGATGTTTTTGTTTTTTTTTAATTTTTCGGCGTGAGCTCATTCAAAAGCACAGTGATCATCTTGTTTCACCCATATATAGGGGTAATTAGTGCACTGAATGAGGTATGTGACTTATTGTGATAGGCATGTGTAGGACCCCTGGATCTTGAAAGGTGTGTTGTGGGGGTGTTGATCATTGTAGCTGTGGAGGTATGCCTGCAAGGTTTTGCATCTCTTCTTCTGGCAGCATCTGCTTCTAAGTCCAGTTGGTGTGTACTGGTCTGGGGGGAGCTTGCTTCTGATGAGTTAGGAGAGTTTGCGGGGTGGTTTAAAGGCTGGAAGAGGAGGTTCAGGAAAGATTTAATTCAGGATGTGGGTCCCAGTAACAACTAGGGTGAGGAGCTTCCATCTGAATGTATAAGAAGGTTGTTTTTATGAATAATTTCTTTAGCATGCTACATATTTTGCAGCCTGCATTAGTGAAATAAGTGCTCAGGAGTTTCAAGTGGTTTACGGGGTATTTTTAAATAATGTTTAAACTGCATATATTTTATGTAGCTACTATTATTTTCAAAGTGCTCATATTTTACCTGCATTTCTGCTCTAATTTCTCAACCAGCATTTTCAAACAGCTGTTACTTCCTCTTTGAATTACTCTGGTTTTATAATTGCCACTAATGAGCTGACAAGACTCCCACGGCATTCCGCAGAGCGATAATGAACACATAGGCAGAGTGTTCAAACTTAATTCCATTTAGACATCTTTTAAACCCCCAAACTTGAAAATCTGCAACTATCTCCCACCTTAGAAAAGAGTAGTTTGCTGCTTCTTACAGATTAAAACAAAGCCCCATTCCTAAACTTTGACTATCAGATACAAAGTAGTCAGCGCATCCATAAGCATGCTCAAGCCTTTTTTTCTTTGTGCCTAAAGCTAAGACATCAGTTAGGCTATAAAATAGCTCTGAACTATAGAAAAGCCTTTTGCATGTCGGCACATATATTATCATCATTTTATGTGTAATGCATCAACAGTGCTTTTGGTGCTGGGCAAGATTCAAAGGATCCTATTCTGCTTCACTTACTCATGCTGGAGAAGTAACTTACGTTGCAAATAGGCCCTTTGAAATCTGTAGGGAGTCTTTGTAGAGTAAATTATCATCAATATGAGTAAGGGCAGAAGAATCAGGACCACAAAAAGATGCTATCTCTGCTGACTGTGTACACTGAATAGTGCTGTACTGGGGTAGCGGCCGCGGGGATCCAGTCCTTTAAATATCCACTAAAGCCCTAAGCCCTGGGGTAGCAGGAGCAGCTGGAAGTCCTCAGCCACCACTGCTACCCCGGGGTTCTGGCAGCTATTTAAAGAGACCAGAGCTCTGCTGTGATAGCAGGGGTGGAGACCCAGGCCCTTTAAATGGCCCCCGAGCCCCAGGACTCTCAGCCACCTCCACAGCTGGTAACTCCAGCGGTGATTTAAAGGCCTCGGGTTTAAAGGCCCCACCCCTTCCAGCTGAGGCCCTGCCCCCTGCTCAGGATTCCGGCATACCGATAAGTCCTTTAAGTTCCTTTCATCCCTGGAGGAATCTCAAAGTTTTGATGTTAGGTTTCGTTCAGATAAGCATCGACGAGTTCAGGGGCTTATCCAAATTAATCAAGCCTCTTTGCTCTGCAAAACAGGTTATTCCAAGCTATTTCTGCCAGTTCTCTCTTTAGAAGCAGACACGAATACTGCAAGATCAGCCTTTTGGTTGCAACTGAGTTACTCCTGACTTATATCAATGCAAGTGATCTGAAACTGCAGACGATGTGAATGTATATCACTTGCAGCAGGGGAAAGTTGGAGATACCTCTTTTTGTAGCAGAATCTCAACATAGGTGGATGGAGTCTATCAGCTTCAGGTACCGTGCGCCTGCAAATCCTCCTATCCCCACAACATATCATCATTAGATGGTCAGGCAGACCCTGCCTTCAATCATAAATTTGTGGGGAAAGGCCATTAAAAATTAAACCCAATTAAATCTGATGTAAGACCCAGAGCAAAAAGACATGGAGGGATGCAGCTGTCTGCTCTCTCTATAAGGAAGAAAGGGAAAATCCATTTACATGAACTATAATATTGTTTACCCATAATCCCACCTATGGAGTTTTGTTGTTTTTGCTGGAATATGTTTGTTTTAATTTTGTAAAGAATTACGATAACTGGACTCATGAAAGGACAATATGCTCTGGAGTGATTGGCTCACCATGAGAGTAGAGGTGGTTGGTTTTTTGGTTTTGTAATGAAATTCATTTTCTCAGAGCCAGCTATTGGACCATGGCCCTGGGTGGCACCTTGCACCATAGTTTTATTTATTTTAGAAGAGGACCATTGGGTGTATGGTACCTGCTGTTGTTGCCTTTGGCACTCAGCAGAAGGGTTACACTAAAATATAAATATTTATAAATACACTTCAATCTCTCCTTTTCTGCTTTGAATAAATACTTAAATAGTCATTGAGAGGGGGAGAGAGAGAGCATGTTTGTAGCTTGGGGCATCCATCTATGAGGTGGGAGACCCAAGGTCCAGTCCCTCTACTCAGGTCACTCTTAACTTATGTGTGATATTTTCTACAGGAGAAACGTAGGGAGAACTGCATCAGAATATCAGCTAGCCCAGTGGTTAGACTGCTTTCCTGAGAAGTAGGACACCCCTCTTCAAATTCTCGCTCTCTCTCTTTGAAGTGGGAATTGAACCTGGATCTCCCACATAGCAGGTGAGTTGTCTAACCAGTGGGCTAAAAGTTGTAAGGTGAGGGCAGCAGCAGAGCCACCGCCTCCTCTTCTGTCCATCTGTGTGGCATGAAGCAGGTGTCTCTAAGTATTTCTTTTGAGAAGGAGTGATGCCTAAGCCACCTGGCTTCAGGAGAGGAGTTCCCACTCACAGAAGTAAGTGCATCCATGCAGCCCACACTTAGCTGCCTATCTGAGGGAAAGGCTTAGGATATACCCCGTACAATCCTGCAATAGAATCCATGTGGGCAGGGGCCGCTTCAGGCCTCAGCACATCGTGTGTTCTTGGGGCGGCATGTCATGGGGGGCATTCTGCCGGTCGACGGGAGGGCGGCTGGCGGCTCTGGTGGACCTCCCGCAGGCATGCCTGTGGAGGGTCCACTGGTCCTGCAGCTCCGGCTGACCAAGCCGCGGGACCAGCGGACCCTCCGCAGGCATGCCTGCAGGCTGTCCATCGGAGCCACCTGCTGCCCTCCCGGTGACCAGCAGAGCACCCCCTCGCGGCATGCTGCCCTGCTTGGGGCGGCGAAATGTCTAGAGCCGCCCCTGCATGTGGGTGGATCCATGAAAATTCATTTCTCAACTGCAGCTCAGAGTGAGCCTCCAAGCCTGAGTAGATAAACTTGTGGTACCAGGGCTCGAGCTAGTGCACTGAAAATAGCTGGGTCGACATTGTGGTTCAAACAACATCTTGGAGACTCAAGTTCATCCAGCCCCCTGTGTTTGAGATTAGGTGGCTAGCCCAAGTCTCCACCAGAGCTACAATATCCACACTGTTATTTTTAGTGTGCTAGCTCAAGCCATTCTAGCCAGAGTCTCTCTTCCTGGGCTGAGAGGCTTGATTCCCATCTGCAGTGTAGACAAGCCCTATTGTGGGATTATTGCTTTAGGTTATAATCTAGTTCCCCTGTGCTGGAATATGTACTCGACCTGCAACTAATAAACAGGAAGGAGTGGAATAAGCAGGGCAGAGAGAGATGGGAAAGTGCTCTGCCCTTTATGGAAGTAAAAAGGTCAGTGAGAAGCCCAGGATGGACTGGAGAGGTAGACAGCAGGAAGACCTGCACACTCCTCTTGTAGGTGTGGTCCCTGGGTCAAGGAGAGTGACTTGATTTAGAAGGGTCTCAGGGGTAGGCCCAGAGAAGCATCCTATAGACTGAGGGGACCCCAGTGCTTGATTATAGCATGGGTCCTGAATGAGGGGGCAACCTGGGGATGAAAAACAAGTAAAGGCCTACTCAAAGTAGCTGAACTTGCTTTGTTTTGCCACTGGACTATAAAATGGCAGCCTGAGAGAAAAGGTATTCAGCAAGACTTGAGCTGTAGTTCTTTCCATAGAGGTCTAAGAGGTTGCACAGGGTGGTGAAGAGAGGAGAAACTGAGACACAGTGAACTTGCAGTGTCACGGCCAACCAGGAGGGGCACTTGGTGATCGCAAATCCGTTCCACCCATCATGAATATGTTATATGGAAAACGTGTGATTTCATTTACTGACTGCGTTGGTGGACATCCTATTATTTTTTTGCCTAAGCACACCTTTTCCAGCAGAAGGACTTGTAGGATGGGACATAGGCAGCATGGAAATTTGCCAATGCCAAAGAGAAATTTATCCCTAGTAGTCTGTACTTGCTCCAACAAAAGGTCATCACCAGCAGTCATACAGCAGTCTCTACAGTCATATCCCTCTGGTCTTTTTACTAGGAACACTAGACTGTCTACTGACTACATAAAACCAAGCAGGGCTGTACTGAGTTACTTTGGGATATGGTGGGGGAGGGAGGAAAAGGCTGGAAAAAATCCTTCTTTAGATCTCAGTGATAACTCTGAACTTTACAAGTCTTGATTTATCTCAATATTAATAAAGGTTAAATAAAAGATTGTATAGTATAATCATAATCTATAAGGACACAGAGATGAAAAAAGTGAAGTGCTACAAGAAGCAGTCTGTGGAACAACTGGAAATTTGTACTAATAGCTCAAGAAATTGACTGGTTCTTGAAAGCAGCAGTGTTTTATTTGCTTTGATGTTCTAGCTATTTTTAGAACAGTTAGAGTGCTAAAAACAAAATAGAATAGATTAAATAATATGGTAATAAATGAAACAACAAATTGTTAGAACAGGCATATTTTTACAGGCTTTATGTTGTAACAAATCATTGCTCATCTCATCTATATGTGTTAATGTGCTACGCACCGGAGTAACTTGGGACCTGAGATCAGCAGTGATGTAGAACTGAGATATTCTAGTTATTCTTACACAGGATGGCAAAAGAAGAATCTCTATTTTCTTTTAGCAGCATAGCACAATGACATACAGTTAAGCATTCTGATTCCTTCCAACTGGGAGTGTGTGGGGTTTCCATGCACAAGTAGGTTTCAGTTCAGCAAGACAAGTAGGCATATTCCTAAGTTTAAGAATGGAAATAGTCACAGAGAAGTTGAATGAAGTGCCTGAGTAGGTATTATCAAGAGGGAATTTTTTTTTAAAAAAAGGTGTTTTATATAGTTCCTCTTCTTATAAAGAGGAAAAAAATGTGTTTTTCCCTTCTTAAGGGTCTGACTCTCCTATCCAGCTAGGTGCAATGGGGTGTTTGCCCCACGTTGTTAATTCTTCGTACACCAGGAGTGTGAGGACTCAGCACACTCTGCTGCACCTACAGGGTTTGCCAGACTTGATTTGTCATTAGATTCACCTGGGGGAGGAGCTGGGCCTTCATAAGGAAGTTAAAGCTACAGGGGAAATCAAGTAGAGAGACCTAGGAGAAAGGTGGTAGGGAGTTTCTTTTCTCTGGGAAGGTCTGGAAAAGCTGCAGAGATGGAACTAATCGCTGTGGTGGGCCCTAGAGAGGGACACGGCACAGGGAAGCAATCCTGATGGAGCTGTGTTTCATCACAGAGAGGAGCCGGGAGGACCTAGGGAGAAGTCAGAGTCTTGGGAAGCAAAGGGAAGCCGTCTGAAGCACAGGCTGCAGGGAAGCAGCACAAAGGGCTCAGAGGCAGCAAATGACCCAGGGAAATAGCCTAATGTCTGTATTGAACAATCAGGTCTGCTCACTAAGGGTGTCTCTATACTGTGATTAGACACTTGCGGCTGGCCTGTGCCAGCTGACTCAGGCTCTCGGGGCTAAGGCTAAGGGGCTGTTTAAATGTGGTGTAGACATTCAAGTTTGGCCAACAGTCTGGGCTCTAGGACCCTGCGAGATGGGAGGGTTCCAGAGCTCAGGCTACAGCCTGAGCACAAACATCTACACAACAATTGAACAGCCCCTTACCCCAAACTCCGAGAGCCTGAGTCAGCTGATATGGGCCAGCCACACGTGTCTAACTGCCTTGTAGACACACCCTAAGAGTTTGAGGATGGGCCCGAATTCCCCTACCATCCCAGAGGAAAGGACATACAAGCCAAATGTCAGGGCTGTTTAGCAGAGCAGAGCTGAACGCGGAGCCTCAAGTCTGGGCCAAGGAATACCCCAAGAGAAGACAGAAGGATTTTTCGCTGTTAGGGTGTTTTTGAACTTTTAATTGTACTTTTGTTACCCCAAAAGAAGTGGAACTAAATCACTGGAGGCCCAAGTCACGAGAAGAGGCAGGCTACGGCAGTACCACTGTGACCGTTTGCAGCCAGTGCTATGCCACACCCAGAGCCCACACTTTCATAGCATAGTCTGAAATGGACTGCAGTATCTGACTGATGTTCTTTCTACAAATGAAATCCGTTGCAAAGCTCCCTTTCACTTCAGTGGGAGCAGAATCAAGTCTTAAGCAGGTTGAATTTGTGTGTTTATGTAGAATCTTAATGGAGAAATAAAAAATAAATCTTAAGGAGAAATGACAGTTAATTTTTTATACAATTGTCCCAGGTTTCCAAAGGCCATGTTCAATGAAACCTCTGGGGTCTATCTGATATGCATGACATTTGTGGTTGGCAAATGTGGCAGTATGACATAGAGCTCATAAACCAGGTTTCCTCTCAGTAGCAACACAATTACCTCCTATGACTAAAGAATCAATAAGGTGTTAGAAAGTTGCCCACTTTGGGCTATTCCTTCCATATGTCCTTTCCCAGAAGTCTGTGGAGAGTATGTATCTGGCTTCAATGTATAATTCATGGGAACATGATAGGAATAAAATTATTTGACAACTGCATAGATGATGGTGTGTACATGGTAGCAAGTCACCTACAGATTCAGCTGTTACAATGTTAATGATACATCTGGCTCTTCATAACTTTATACAGAAGAGTGTTCGTTTCCCATAACAGAGAACATGGCAAGAAAACCATAGCTGCCAGTGAACGCTTGGCTATTCATTATCACTTCATTGATGCCAAAACATTTTTATTCCTTTGGAGTACATCAGAAAGGAGACTATAATTACAAATTACAGTATACCAGATTTAGGTTAAATCTCAGAAAAAAACTTCGTAACTGTAAGAACAGTAGGAAAATGGAACAAACTGCCTAAGGATGTTGTGGAAGCTCTTTCGCTGGAGGTTTTCAAAAGGAGGCTGGATAGCTATATCCCTTGGATGGTTTAGACACAACAAATCTTGTATCTTGGCAGGAGGTTAGACTAGATGGCCCTTGTGGTCCCTTCTAACCCTATTGCTATAAATCCATGGTACGGCCACATCTTGAACACTGTGTGCAGATGTGGTTTCCCCATCTCAAAAAAGATATATTGGAACTGGAAAAGGTTCAGAAAAAGGCAACAGAAATGGTTAGGGTATGGAATGGCTGCCATATGAGGAGACTGGGAATTTTGAGCTTGGAAAAGAGACGACTAAGGGGGGATATGATAGAGGTTTATAAAATCATGACTGATGTGGAGAAAATAAATAAGGAAGTGTTATTTATTCCTTCTCATAATAAAAGAACTAGGGGTCACCAAATGAAATTAAGAGGCAGCAGATTTAAAACATACAAAAGGAATTATTTTTTTCACACAACACAGAGCCAACCTGTGGAAGTCTTTGCCAGAGGATGTTGTGAAGGCCAAGACTATAACGAGGTTAAAAAAAAGAACTAGATTATTTCTTGGAGGATAGATCCATCAATGGCTATTTGCCAGGATGGGCAGGGATAGGGTCCCTAGCCTCTGCCAAAATGTGGGAATGGCAACGGGATGAATCACTTGATGATTATCTGTTCCTTCCCTCTGGAGGCACCTGGCATTGGCCACTAGCAGAAGACAGGATACTTGGCTAGATGGACATTTGATCTGACCCAGTATGGCCATTCTTATGTTCTTATGGTTCTATGGTTCTATACCCAACAGTTTGAAGGTGCTGTAGGGCCAGTATAAATATCCAGGCAGAAATGTATCTACAGTAAGTCTCATCCTCTTTGATTTTTTTTTCCTACGCTCACCTGCAGTATAGTCTTATTTTATGAAGCATAGCAAATTATGTATAACAAAGTACTGATTTCTTTAAAATTACATTTTTAAAAGGCTATACCTATTCTGACTCCTAATTTCAATTACACGTATTGAAACAGAGAAGTTTTTGGTTAATTTTCAAATGTTGCTAAACCCATATTAAGGAACCTAAAAACATGGCCTGGCTTTTCAGAGGTGCTGAGTATCAGAGCCTCCCACTGAAATAGTTACACAGGTACCCACGCTTGAAAACATTGATCGTTATATGCCATTAAAGTGACCTAGTACTCAACACAATAAATAACGAGGAGTCAGGTAGCACCTTAAAGACTAACAGATTTTTTTTTTGCCCATGAAATATTATTCCCAAATAAATCTCTTAGTCTTTAAGGTGCCACCGGGCTTCACATAGTCTGTATCCACAAAAACAAACACGCTACCCTTCTGAACAAAATAAACATTATTCTATGTCTAATTTGCATTTGAAAGCCCTTCCCATCTCTGCCATGTCTTTCTAGCTCAAAGAATCCACTGATGGACATGTGTTGGGAGATCACAAGAATTTCTCATGTAGCAATTTGTAATCTGACCAAGGACATCTGCCCCCGGAAGAATTAACTGTGGGAAATGTTGCCTTGTGAGCTCTTCTTGGATGTAGATAACCTCAGACATCCCACATACGGGTAGAGTTGAGTTTATTCTACCATACATTTCCTTTCCCCTCAGTTTGCATTATTTAACAGCACCCCCATTATTTAAAAAATTACCATTATCTCCACTGCAGAATGGAGCGTAGTGGTCCTAAACCCCTTCAGTAACAATGCTATGAATTGTAATTGGTGAGCTAATTAATATTCACATTTTATTTTATAAGAGTGTTCAGCTTAGAAGATTTATCTAGATTTCCCAGAAGTTTACAAGGATGTAAGTGCTAGACTCCTGTTGGACCTATTCTGTCTTCTCCCAGTCACTTTCACAGAGTATCAGTCACCATAGTAGCTAGTAATTGAATGACACTTGACATCCATGGTAGTTTCATGAATATGAATTGCAGGATCATATCCAATCTGAATGTTGGTGGTTCATATGTACGATTTTCAAACACATACTCACATAAGCATCCTAAAATCTTCACCTTGTTCAATATTGCTGGTTTCTTATAACACGGGTTTTGAACAAAGTTCCAAAAAAATATTCCATGAGGTACAGAAAGTATATTGACAATCACTATGGCGTCCAAGTAGACAGTGTGACCTCTGGTAGACAGACAACTGCAACATGAATGCCATGGTGGCACTCTTTTTGAAAGACCAGAGGGAGTATGTTTTCCAATAGCCCAAAAGTCTGGCCATTTTTTTCTCTTTTAATCAAGCGTAAATCCAGAGTAACTCTATTACTTATGAATCTAAAACAAGAGGTGGTTTAAATTGTATGAAACAGTGGTTCCCAAACTTGTTTCGCCGCTTGTTTAGGGAAAGCCCGTGGCAGGCCGGGACAGTTTGTTTACCTGCTGTGTCAGCAGGTTCAGCAGATTGAGGCTCCCAGTGGCCGCAGTTCGCTGCTCCAGGCCAATGGGAGCTGCTGGAAGCAGCAGCCAGTACGTCCCTTGGCTCGCTCCGCTTCCAGCAGCTCCCATTGGTCTGAAGCAGCAAATCGCGGCCACTGAGAGCCGTGATTGGCCAAACCTGCGGACGCAGCAGGTAAACAAAGCCGGCCCGGGCCACCACGGGCTTTCCCTGAACAAGCGGCAGGACAAGTTTGGGAACCACTGATATAAAACCTTATAGAGAACTGATCTAGATCCCAAATATCTGAACCCCTAAAATTTGATTAAATTAAATTGTGTTTCTAGTTTTCTCCCATATCTGATCAGTGCTTTTATACCAAAAAAAAACAAATTATACTTTCATTTGAAGACAGTTTTGCATTCTGGACCTATTCAATTAATTTTCTGCTTTAAGGTATTTCAAATGTCTTTTAAAATTAGACAAGAGACAATGAATATGAACCCCAAATGCCTTATTTAAAAACAATTTGAGCTTGCATAATAAGCATAAATCATTCTAATAGAGCAATTTAATGTCAATTATGAAACCATTATTTTTGAGCTCGTTACCAGTTTTCTAAATAAAACAGTAACCTTTCATTTCTCGACCGTATGGCGTGTCAGCTCTGGCTTGTGTCGTGACATGCAATCGATGTGAACTTACGTTTTCATTGCAAAATTATTCATTACATTATTAAAGCCACTTGACAGCCTCTTTCCTGATGTGATGCAAAATAACACAATGTGAATGACGAATTGCTTCTCAAAGCTTCGGCGGAGATTCTCTCCCCCCTACTCTTTCCACTAGGTCATCTTTGTGCCTAATTAATATAGAATTCTTATTCATTTTGTGTATGTGTAAATGAATCCATATTGCAAATTTCCTGTACAGATTCATGGTTCCTCACAGTGTTCAAGGCTAGGTGGGATCTTTTATGTAATACTATATTGGGAATCATGGATTTGTACAGGAAATGTGCAACATGGCTTCATCTCCCCTAATTTTAATTGCTTATTATTTGCAATGCAGTCCCATCTAGAAGCTCTAATTGATATCTAGGCCCTTTGTGCCAGGTGCTGTACACAAAACAGGAGGCAGTCCCCACCCAAAGCGCTTATCTAAATAAACAAGACAGAGAAAGGGTGGGAGTAAAAACAGAGGTAAAATGACTTGTTTCAAGTTGTTGCAGGTCAACAGCAGGAATAGAGCTCCTGACTCCCAATCCAGTGCCCTCCTAAGCTGCTTTGCCTCCCACTTATGATTTAAAAGATTTTAGTGGTAATCTTTAAAGTACCTTAGTTGTCATAGATAACTAATTATCCCTCTTTTCACCAATAGTTGTGCTTTTTTAAGTAAAAAGGAGTTGACTGAAAAAAATCCCTCTTGAACACTGCAGAGGGAAAATGTATGAAATGTGATAGCATACAGGATATGCAAATAACAGCTCAGCAATGGGAGAGCCTTATTCAGGCTCTAAATGATATCTCGTGGTGCAGGCAGGATTCAGAAGTATAGGGAATATTGCAAATACTGAGGTACAAGTACTTATCACAGAATATTGGACAAAATTTAAGCATGATTGCTGTATTCTTTTAAAAAGCAAGTATGTATTTTCAACTAATGGAAATGGATTGGAAAATAATTAAGAGGCCCCTGAATAACTGACCATGTTTACAACCAAACTCCAGCCAAACCTTTAAGGTTGTGAAAAGATTTTAGTTTAGATTATTTTCATTTTTACATGCCTTTACAGTTCCAGGTTCCAGTCAGGGCAGGGAATGGAATCAGGAAGTGCCAGTAAACTATGTGAGAAATTTTTTCTCTGTTTGATATTTCTCGCCAGGATTACAAGTGGAAGAGCCAGAAATCCCATGATGCTGACAGAGGCTACTCTTATGGGATTTTATACTCCAGCTCTTTAGATAAATGGAGTAAACACTCACTTTTTTGGGGTAGTCATTGGAACAGAACCTTAATTTCAAACCTTTCCATGTTCCATCTATAGTAGTTACTACTGGAGTCAGCGGAATCTGATCCTTGTCATGTAACTAACTTCTGTAATCTTGATCAAGATCAGCTGACTGGAGTCAGGACATAAAGCTGTGTCTCTTCCCAGCACTCAGGTATGTCCCACCACCACTATGTTACACACAGCTAGAGCTACATGATTGAAAAGAGATTTTTGAAGAAGCTGTTGTATCAAGGGCCACAGACTGAAAGCTGTGCATGCCAGTGGCCACACTGCTATTTTTCTCAGTGGTGTCCTTCCATTTCTACTGCCCTTTTGTTGTGAAACAATTGTTTTATTTCTTGCTGTGTAATGTTTCTCTTTCACCATTTTAAACAGCAGACATGATATTAATGCCCTGTTTTAACAGTTCTCAATTGTCAGGTGTTTGCCAAAACACTATAATACTGAGTGCTGATGGGGAGGGGATTTCAGAGTGACTGAAGGGCTTAATTACAGGATTTGTGTATGGAGGTATGAGGACAGAACTATATAAAGCAGATGGATTGCTTGGAATATTCACCCCTGCCAGCAGAACGTGATGCAGGTTGCAAACCATTTTCAAAACTTCAGCCCTAAATCATTTGTCTACAGGCAGATTCCAGTGCAGGCATTTCCAAATGCACATGGCAGTACCAGTAATTTATTTGTGCCCATGACAAATGAGGAAGGGGCAACTGCACAAAGGTCTTGCAGCTGTGGAAGGAGGTAAATCATGCTTTCTAATATAGGGGTACTTGCTCCCCTATTCCAGCTACCCATACTGTAGATAGCAATGTAGGATGAGAAGAGCTGCTTTCATAGAGCTGCTACATCCCATAGTTGCGCATCTATTACTGATGGAGGCTTGACTCTACGCCCTCCTGCACCATTCAACACCGCCTTCTATAGCTTCCTGGGCTCCTCCCAGGGAAGCCCAATAAGGTGCTGCCATTAGCTCAAGGGTTGTGGCAAAATCACCATTGAATCTATGTTTAGCAAATGATAAAATAAGACAGTCACAAGGGGAAGGGAATAGTATATTCCTTAGCTGGAAAACCGTAGATGAGAGAGATGGAATGGATAGTGCTGGAGAGACATCAGATTGTTAGAGAAGAAGGATTGTTAGAAAGAGAACCAGGAGACCTATGTTTAATTCCCTGCTCTGCCACTGGTTTCTTGGGATCTAGGACAAGTCATTTAGTGTCTCTGAGATCCTCAGAAATACTTAGGTGTCTAACTCCCATTGATTCAATAAGAGTTTGGTGCCTAAATAGCTTTGAGGATCTAGCCCTCTGTGCATGAAATAGTACTTCCCTGCCCTACAGGAGTGTTGAGAGGATAAATACATTAAAGATTGTGAGGTGCTTCCATATTACAATAATATGGGCCAAATAATTATCCAGGATCTCTAGAGTAGGGTGACCAGATGTCCCGATTTTATAGGGACAGTCCTGATTTTGGGGTCTTTTTCTTATCTAAGGTCCTATTACACCCTGCCCCCTGTCCTGATTTTTTGCATGTGCTGTGTGGTCACCCTGCTCTAGACAGAGAGGGATATCTTTGATTTTCCTCCAGAAGTAAATCACTGTTTGGTTATGATAGATCTTTGCTGCAGCACTTTACAGGTATTTAGCAGCCCATTAGGACAGTTCTTATTTCAAGCACTAGATTAGTTTTTCAATGATTTTCTTCATAAATTAGGTGAAACTATTTTAGAATGGCTACACAAATGACTAAAAATAATCAAACATGGGAGTAATTATTAATGTTTCAGAGCTGAGCTCAGAGGAGGTGTCAAAATGGGGTCTCACAGGAGATTGTTCTATTACCGGATCTGACAGTATTAGATATTTTCATTAAACTCTGGAAAGATGGAGTGGAGAGTGGTGCTAATCAAATTCATGATTAATATGAAAATGGGAGGGCTGGTGGATACCGTGGAGGATAGACTTAAACTACTATGCTATCCTGATAAATTAGAAAAATGGGTTGAAATCACTCAAATCTGAGGCAATAAAGACCCTGATGTTACATATGAAGGGATAATCAATGCACTCATCTGGAAAGTGGGAAATACTGTCTAAGCAATGATACAACACAGAAGTCTAAGCAGTGATACAACATAGAAGGCGCTGGAGGTCACAGCTGATGATCTGAGGAGGAGTTAGCAACATCACTTTTTTACCTTGAGTCCAGTTCTGTATTATGGTTTATAGTAGGACAATTGCATGTACATCAACTGAGACAGTTAGTTATTTCTGTAGGCCACATCAGAGTATATTTTTGGACATCACAATGTTGAAAAGACATGGGGAGATAGGAGGGAAGTCAAAGGAAAGTGCCTTTCTCCTTTATCTTATATGGTGCCCAAAATCCTGGGTTCCGTCAACATTAAGGGCTGGGACTTTTATAGGAGAATGCAGCCCTATTTTGTTACCAAATGCCACCCCACGTGGGGTTTGAAGTCAAACAGACCTTGGATGCACACAACAGATTTTGTCCATAACACAGCAGTCCAGTGCATGGCATCTTTCTAATGGCAGGTCTTACCATCTCCTACATTGTACAAATAAAGTAGTTCACTTTCTCTTCACATGTGAACTAGAGGCTGGTGCAGAAAGGCACGGGTTTGAGACTTGCATTGTGTCTGCATTACAAAAGGATGCCATCAATTTTGTTTCGTATATATAACTTCATCTGGCATTAATTTTTTTTCTTCATGGAGATGTAAAAGTTAGAATTAACCTTGGGTTCTCCATCTCCCCCAGTAGGCCTTCCACTGGATGAGGTCTTCATAGTCAAAGAAGAAATATGACATATGGGGTAGAAGAGTGAGTCCGCCCATACAAGTCTAGGTTATTTGGCAGATGGTCACTACCAAGATATCAGTCTAGATCCTCAGCTTCTGTGTATCAGTGTAGCTCTACTGACTTCAGTGCCATGAGGATATGGCCCATTTACTGCAAACTATTTATTCCCCATTCAAGAACAATGCTGAAGACAACAATTTGCGACTAAGTGTATGTCTACACTACGAAATTAGGTCGATTTAATAGAAGTTGATTTTTTCAGAAATCGATTTGATACACTTGATTGTGTTTGTCCCCATTAAACACATTAAGTCAGTGGTGTGCTGTGACGTTATGAGTGTAATATAATATCTCATTGAAAGATGACAGGGCCAGAAAGAGTTAATGAACTGACCTGACCCATAGGTGAAACTTAAGGACTGGTTAGCAAGATATGTAAATGAATAGAGCTTTGAAATGCAAGTCTGCATTGTTAGAGGTAGAAAGGGGAATGTTTTGCTCAGGCTTTTGGGATGTAAGCAAACAGGTCGTGTCTAATTGCTATATGTTTAATTCAGGATCAAGAAAGAATATTAGCAGTAAGATGATACTTGAGTGAATAGTATTATTGTCTATGTGTCTCTTTGAAGGTTGTGTAACCTGTACTGAACTGTTTAATGGAGATAATTAACTCTGTGCTAATTGCCAGGATGTTTGGGGAGAAGGAGTTAACCTATTGTTTTTCTCAGGCCGACAAGGCTGCTGGAAATGTATAAGAGCCTGGGACAAAGATGATCCTTCTTGATCTCAGATTGCTTTGGGTTCAAGAGGGGGAAACCTTAAGTCCAAGATTGAGATCCCCCAGTCATTTCAACTGGAGTCACCCTGAAATATGGACAATGGACTATAACCTACTGGACCTATTTCTAAAAGGAGTTTTTGGCTACTACAAGCTCACCTCTACTATGTATATAAACCGTAAGAATTTGATTCAAGTTATATGTATAGTTAATCCTTTTAACCAACACTCTTCTCTTTTCTTTTCTATAAATTTTTAGGCTTAGTCATAAGAAATTTGGCTATAGCGTGTATTGTGGGTAAGATCTAATTATAAATTGAACCTGGGTATGTGGCCTGATCCTTTGGGATTGGAAAAACCCTTTCTTTTATATGATGAATAGTAAGATTTTCAGGAATCATCATCATATGTTTGACAGGTGTGTCTGGACGGAGGGCCTAAGGCGGCACTTTAAAAGGGAACTGCGTGGTTTAAACTTCTAAGTGACCAGTGAGATACTATAGAAGCTGTTTTGTGCTGGCTTGGTAAATCTAAGTAGTGGAATAACCACCAGCGTTTAGGGTTTGTCTGCCCCGTTTTGTTTGCAGTTCACCCTGATTGAGTGACCTCAGCTGGCTCCCACGGCAGCACTGTCACATGTGCATCCACAGTACCGAGGCTAGCATCGACTGTCAGAGTTTTGCACTGTGGTAGCTATCCCACAGTTCCTGCAGTCTCTGCCACCTATTGGAATTCTGGGTTGAGCTCCCAGTGTCTGATGGGGCAAAAACATTGTCGTGGTTGGTTCTGGATACGTGTTGTCAGCTCCCTCTCTCTCCCTCCCGCCTTTTTTCCTGGGTTACCCAGGCAGACAACCTACCACGGCAAGCATGGGCCCACTCAACTCACTGTCACCATATGTCTCCTGGGTGCTGCTGGCAGACGCGGTACTGCAGTGCTATACAGCAGCATCCCCTTGCCTTGCCTTGTCTTCCCTAGTGGACAACAGACGGTACAATACGACTGCTAGCCGTCATCCCGTGGGTGCTTTTGGCCAACTTCAGTTAGGTTGGTCAGGGGCACCTGGGCAGACATGGGTGCTCCTGGCCAGCTTCGGTGAGGGCAGTCGGGGGTGCCTGGACAAAAATGGTAATGACTCCAGATCATTCTCTTCTTTAAGTTTTGTCTAATGGAGATTCAGTCCTGCCTGGAATATCATGCCAGCTGGAGGCTTCTGCCTCAGGCTGCTCTCCCAGTCGGCAGCACCGCACAGTCACACCTACCTCTTGCTCCCATGACTCATGAAGCCTGGACAGTAGTAAGGAGCAGTTCTTGATTCACTCTATTTCCCTGTAAGCCAACTGCCCTCCCCTCCCCCCTTTGACCTCCCCCTTGCAGAGGCAATAAAGTCATTGTTGTTTCAAATTAATGCATTCTTTATTAATCAATCATACAAATGGGGGGATAACTGCTAAGGTAGCCTGGGAGGAGTGGGAGAGGAGGGAAGCACAGGGGTGGGGTAGTTGTAGGGGAATCCCCAAGAATGACATGCAGCTCATCATAGAAGCGGCATGTCTGGAGCTCTGACCCGGAACGACCATTTGCCTCTCTGGTTCTTTGGTAGGCTTCAAGCGGCACTGCTGCGGGTCTCTGTTATAACGTCTGTCCTTCATGCCCTAGGAGATTTTTTCAAATATTCCAGCATTTCGTCTTTTGAAACAGAGTTCAGATAGCACGAATTTGTCTCCTCATATAGAGAACAGATGCAGTACCTCCCGATCGGTCCATGCTGGAGCTCTTTTGTGATTCTGGGACTCCATGGTCACCTGTGCTGATGAACTCGCTATGCTGGTCAAACAGGAAATGAAATTCAAAGTTCGTGGGGCTTTTCCTGTCTCCCTGGCCAGTGCATCTGAGTTGAGAGTGCTGTCCAGAGCGGTCATAATGGAGCACTCTGGGATAGGTCCCGGAAGCCAATACCGTCAAACTGTGTCCACACTAACCCCGATTCGACCCAGCAGGGTCGATTTCAGCACTAATCCCTTCATCGGAGAGGAGTACAGTAATCAATTGTAAGAACCCTTTAAGTCGACAAAAATGGCTTCATCGTGTGGACGGGTGCAGGGTTAAATCGATCTGATGCTGCTAAATTCGACCTATACTTGTAATTTAGACCAGGACTAAGATTGCCTAAGACATGGGCTCCTCATTCAAGGTGAGGGTAGGGAATTTCTGACAATGGCTGCATACAGAGTGTCCTAACCTCACTCACAATACTAGCAAAGTCATCTGCAATTTGACAGGATGTCTAAAAGAAGCTGCTGAAAGGACTGAATGCAGCCAGAGTTGGAAGGCAACATATCAAATTGATAGGATTTTTTTTTAAACTCTCATCCACAACTCCTTAGCAAGTTTCTAAATGCCAAAGCCCTTTAAAGTCCTATATATCTTCCCCCTAGCCTTGCCCGCCACCTCCTCCTTTCATGTACTTAACAGTGTCTGACTCTGAGGCACAATGTCAAGTGATGCTTAGTGCTTTGTCCCCAACGGCAAGAGAAGGAGGCTTTACCTCAGCCCTCAGTTCTGCTTTAAAGCTGCTCTTACTCTGTCTCATTCCTTTTTAAACACTTTTAATGCTCAAACAGATGTCTCTGTTTGAGAGGCAGGCTTGAAATGCCGTATTTTAATAGCTACAGTGCACCTGAATGAGAGACCAATTTCAATAGGCAATTGCCTCTCTTGGGATCCATTGAAGTAAACAGGAGTCTTGGCACATTCAGTGGGTATTGGCTCAGGGTCTTAGCAACTGAATTATTGTAACCCCATTAGGTTTCTAATTCCATTTTTTCAGTTTATGTGAGAGACCATTTCTGCTAGGTTGCTTCTATATTTTGGTGGTCACCCTGGTGCTCACTTAAGGCAGGTTTCCATTTACCAAGGATGGGGTGGAGTCAGAGGACCTACTGCTAACTGAATTTTCTCAGCCCCCCATTCCACCAGCAGAGGGTTTGAGATTGGTCCAGGAGTGGCTCACAATTACTCCTCTGGGTTTAGCAGAATGTTCCTTCCCTTTCCTGCCCTCTCAAGGAGCTGCTCAGAAACCATTTTTCATTTTTAAAAAATCAGATAAGCAATTTCCATCCATCTCTACTTGATATCATCATGCTACATCAAAAAAGGTTAAGGCAAGGGTCAAGCACAGATCTGTTGCTGCCTTCAATCATTTGGAAATAATATGTCTTATAAGCTGATGAGGCGAATGTATACTGACTACTTATGGCTGAACTTTTCAACAAAACTTTTTTTTTCTTTTTGATTAGAAAATGGCAGGTTTGTCAAAACTGAAACTCTTTGTGGACACATACTGGTCCTGACAATTTCCACTGGGAACATTTCTCAGGTCCAGGATGGAATTTCCACTCAAAATGAAAAATTCATGGAACAGCCAATAGCCCAGTGGTTAGGGCACTTATTGGGGATCAAGCCCTGCTCCAAATGAGATAGTTTACAGACTTGAACCTCGGTTTACCACTTCCTAAACAAGTCCCCTAAGTATCATGTTATTGCCTATTCTGAGCATATGTACACTTGTTCACTCTCTTTGTCTCTTTCTTCCCTGCCCTCTTCTTTCTTCCTTGAAAATTTTCAAAAGGTCTTGGGTTCATTCTGAGGCAGAGCAAAATCAATTTTTAAAATCTCAAAATTGTTCACTAAATTCTTGTTTGCAGGCTGGATCTGCTTAGGACCTGATTATCCTCAGTGCTTGCACAGACAGGAAAGGACAGGACAATCACGGTGTTGTGCTCAGTAGAAACAGTTTTCTCTGCCCCACCTAGCTGTGTGGAGGAAGCGGTGCATGGTCTATCTGCCCTCCCCTCCCAATGCTTCAGCCTGCGTACTGGGAGAGCATGCTTCAGTGCCACTACATGCATGTTGTTGGGGCCATGGGGAAGGATTGGGCTGCCTGACCTCCAGTGTGGGTCAGTGACTAAGTGCCATGGGCTGGCTCTTAGCTTTCTAGTTGCATAATGCAATGTAATGTGAGTTCCACATGTTCTAACTAAACAGTTAGATGATTATTTATACAGGGCAGTAGTAGATGCAAATAGATGTGTTTTACAAACACATACTTAAACACTAAGAGTCCAACCACAGAAAACCTGGAACTGGCTGTGGTGCCTATGGAAAAGCAGAGCCAGAAGCAATTGGGACAAACTTTCCAATTTAAAAAGTAAACTGGAGGGAAAAATAGATGAAACATACAACCATGACCCTGACCTAAATTTTTAGAATTTGAAAATTTCGGGGGGCAGGCAGGACTTGTACAGTTTTGAACTAAATTTCACAATTCCACTTCCCACCTGATCCTTGTCCCTTCAACCAGTTTTAGTAAATAGTCAGCCTTTACCAACAGTTCTTATAATGGGTACCTGAGATTTTGTAGTTATCGTCTATAGTTATGTCACTGATTAGACAAAAGGTTAAAAAAAAAGTCCTAATGTAAAGAAGGTGAGGAAATAGCATTTGATGTGAAAAAGGACAGGAAGCCAGTAAAATGATTAAAGTAGGGACGGGACTGACACAGCATTGAAATAAAATGTGAATCTATTTTATCATGATTTTCTACAGTCAGAGGCCTGGTCTACACTATGACTTTAGGTCGAATTTAGCAGAGTTACCTCGATTTAACCCTGGACCCATCCGCACAACGAAGCCTTTTTTTTTACTTAAATGGCTCTTTAAATCAATTTCTTTACTCCACCTCCGACGAGGGAATTAGTGCTGAAATCAGCCTTGCCGGGTCGAATTTGGGATAGCGTGGATGTAATTCGATGGTATTGGCCTCCAGGAGCAGTCCCAGAGTGCTCCATTGTGACCACTCTGGACGGCGCTCTGGTTTTGCGTGAAACAATTGTCTCCCATTGCTCTGACAGAGGGAGGGGCGACTGATGACATGGTTTTTAATTAAATCAACAAAAGGGATGGATTTGCATCAAGGAGAAACACAAACAACTATCACACACAATGGCACCCTCAAGGATTGAACTCAAAACTCTGGGTTTAGCAGGCCTTTGATGTCACAAAACAAAATGGGTCAATTTCTTGTTTTGATCCATCTCTCTTTTACATCTTAGCTTGGCAGCAGATTGTGCAGTACGACTGCTAGCCATTGTCATCTCTCGGGTGCTCGGCAGAAGATGCTGCATTACAACTGCTAGCCATCATCATCTCCTGGCTGCTCACCAGAAGATGGTGAGTAGGACTGCTAGCCATCGTCATCTCCTGGCTGCTCACCAGAAGATGGTGCAGTAGGACTGCTAACCATCGTCATCTCCTGGGTGCTTGGCAGAAGATGGGAATGACATAGCTGAGTCACTTCCGTGGCTGCCCAGGTGCCCCAGACTGATCTCACCGAGATCAGCTAAAAGAGTACCCAGGAATATGACAATGATGGCTACCAATCGTAATGCACCATCTGCTGCCAAAAGGCAATGAGCTGCTGCTGTGTAGCAATGCAGTCCCACGTCGGCCAGCACCCAAGAGACATACAGCAATGGTAAGCTGAGCGGGCTCCATGCTTGCCGTGGTATGGCATCTGCTCAGGTAACCCAGGAAAAAGGTCATGAAACGATTGTCTGCTGTTCCTTTCACATAGACAGGGAGGGAGAAGGCCTGATAACATGTACCCAGAACCACCTACGACACTGTTTTTGCCCCATCAGGCATTGGGATCTCAACCCAGAATCCCAATGGGCAGCGGAGACTGTGGGAACTGTGGGATAGCTGCTCACAGCTACTCACAGTGCAACACTCCGGAAGTCGACACTAGCCTCGGTACTGTGGACGCAGTCCGCTGACTTAATGCACTTAGAGCATTTTGTGTGGGAACATGCACAATCGACTATATAAAAATAATTTCTAAGAAACTGACTTCTATAAATTCGACCTAATTTCGTAGTGTAGACATACCCACAGTGTGAACTCTATGATGTATCATAAGATTATCCCAATTCTGTATTAAAGTAGCCCTAAAGGTCCGAACAGACATTAAGGCGCCATTGTGCTAGGTGCTGTACAAACACAGAGTAGGAGCAAGTTCTTGCTCTGAACAGCTTACAGTCAAAAGTAGACAAGGAACACAAAGTGGAAAGAGGCACAGAGAGAGGAAGTGATTCCAAGGTGACACAGCAGACCAGTGGGAGGACCAGGAATGGACTCCAGATTTCCAGAGTCCCAGATTAATGCACTGTTCACTAGACCACACTGCCTCTTCATGTTGAGACGACATCACCACTGGCCCTTAAAAAATCTATTTCACTGTCCCAGCATACAAAACCAATTATTCATCAGCTTCATTTTAGCTGTCCTCTTGCATTTATTCTCAGTTCATCCCTGCGCTGTACAAATGCTTCCCCCTCACTGTTCTGAAGTTCTTTCATAATCTTTATATCCATCAAACGCTCTGAAGCCTCAACACAAGGGGATGAGCTTTTGAGAATAAATGTGAATTGCTTCACTTAACAATTGTCCTAACTAATGTACTTTGTCAACACAGCAGCTTCATGGGCAGCAGCGTTTTAAAGCTATTTGTTAACAAGATTTATGCCTGGCTTTATCCCTCACTGCTTACTGGGAGGAAAAACTCCATCACACAAAACACTTTCTCTATATAGGTTTCTGCGTGCCAAGACCCATTAAAGCATATGCATTAATGTCATCTATTCCTCACATTTTTATCACTCTCAAATAAAAGTTCACTGCTTTGTGACAATTCCCAGTACCATCCCAAAAACATACACTCTGCATTTTTCTTTTGCTGTATAAAATTGAATGTGCCAGAATCAATTAGCGGGCAAACATTGTAAAAAAAGTGCCTGAAAAAAAAAGTGATTAGTCTACTTCATTTAATTGATTTACATACTGGTGTAAGTAGTACAATGATATAAAACACTGATTGGATGGTAGTGAGCTAAAACTGTCACTCCGATAGTAACCTACAATCTGAAAGGAGCTTGGTAAGGGGCCTTTGGCAGTATTTCTTCAATTGCACATAGGCAACAGTTTTATATGTTCTCTGATTCCAAGTAATATCTTGAAAATAAAACCAGGGGGATGAAGGAGGTTGTAACCACCCAAATGATGCAGTAGCAGAAAATTGTGCTGCATTGCAGACTATTTGAGCTAGCACTGGTAAGAACCTTTTTCCTTTCTGAACATTGGGCTGATGAAGTCTGAATGTACTTTGCCTTTCAAAGTCCTTCTATTTTGCATAGTGTATGTGATTTTACCTGCATTGGTACATGTAAACTTTAATCCATGTAAATTGTACTGGCTTAGATAAAACCATTGATATTTGTCCGAGCTTTATTTTTGACAAAGGAAAAATAAACATCATCCCTGAAGGGCTAGATCCTCATGGGGTGCAAATCAGTCTTGTGCCAATTGATTTGGATGATGAGATTGTGACCTGAAAGTCCATTTTTTCCTATGTGGTAATGTTTTAATAAGTGGGGTTAGCTAGCGTTCATTCATGTGGCTGAGATATGAACGGTGAACAGCAAAGGTTTCACTAAAAGGGAATGTTGGATTGGGAGTGAGTGGGAGAAGGGCATGAGAGTATCTGGATGTTTTAAAAATATATTTAACCCTGTTTTATATTAGTTACCTTCCTAGAACTTGAACAATCTGAGCTGTAAATTTGCTGATTTCTTTTAGTATTACTCGCAAGTCTCATAAACGAAGGGTTTGAGAAGTGAGGGGTCAAACTGAATGATCCTTTCAAGTTTGAAGCTGTAATTGTCTCAAATGTTGTTAAAATTTAAATTCTACAGATATATTTTGACCATGGCTTGATATTATTCTGGCTATTATTGAGTTTTACAAAATGTCAGGGCTTAGTACATGATTTTTTTCTATCTGTTGTTGTTTCTGCAATGTTCATTTATCGATATTATGGTAACACCTAGAAACCATAAACAGTGCTCGTGTCTCCTTTGTGCTAGATGCTGTACTGAAATAATACAAATGCAAATAATCTACCAAACAGATATTCGGGCTATAGGTATCTAGCTATCAGAAGAGGTCTTACAGACAAATTGAAGGCCACAGCTCGTCAGCACAGCAATAAGCTCATTCCTAACTGGCTGAAGCAAAGGTTCAATGCCCTGACACTTCACAATCATGATGCATGTTATAACCAAGTGGTGGATGATGCTGAAATCGGCTTAGCCAGGGGAGATTTAAAGCTGGCATTCAGCACAATCTGCAACCTCACCCCTCACTCTACAAACGGCATCCTGAATGACAGCCAGGGCTGTCTATGTGACTCGGATGACGACATCTTGTCATGGTGGATAGAACATTATTATAAGAACATAAGAACGGCCGTACCGGGTCAGACCAAAGGTCCATCTAGCCTAGTATCTGTCTACCGACAGTGGCCTATGCCAGGTACCCCAAAGGGAGTGAACCTAACAAGCAATGATCAAGTGATCGCTCTCCTGCCATCCATCTCCATCTTCCTGAATGACTAGAGGCAGGGAACCCATCCTTTACCCATCCTGGCTAATAGCCATTTATGAACTTACACACATGAATTTATCCAGTTCTCTTTTAAAAACTGTTATAGTCCTAGCCTTCACAACCTCCTCAGGTAAGGAGTTCCACAAGTTGACTGTGTGCTGTGTGAAGAAGAACTTCCTTTTATTTGTTTTAAACCTGCTGCCTATTAATTTCATTTGGTGACCCTAGTCTTCTATATTACGGGAATAAGTAAATAACTTTTCCTTATCCACTTTCTCAATCACATGATTTATATACCGGTATCTCTATCATATCCCCTTTAGCTCTCTTTTCCAAGCTGAAGAGTCCTAGCCTCTTTAATCTTTCCTCATATGCGACCCTCTCCAAACCCTAATCATTTTAGTTGCCCTTTTCTGAACATTTCTAGTGGTAGAATATCTTTTTGAGGTGAGGAGACCCATCTGTACAGAGTATCGAGATGTGGGCATACCATGGATATATAAGGGAAATATATATTCTCAGTCTTATTCTCTATCCCCTTTTTAATGATTCCTACACATCACTGTTACTTGCTATAATTGCAACATTTATGATCATCCAGCTACTACAATGGCACACAGGTGATATAGCACTGCGCAACTATATCTATAGACTTCCCGATGCCAGATCATCCTGACCTGTGAGCTATTAGGCACACAAGTTGATAGTTGGGGCTGATTTATTTCCAAGTGCATAGCTTACATTTATCCCATTAAATTTCATTCGCCTATTCTGCGCGCGAGAGTGTCTAGTTAGTTTTAGTGAGATCCTTTCTTGACAGTCTTCTTCACAGATCTGACTTTGGGTCTTAACTATCGTGAGTGAGTTTGTTCACTTGCAACTTTGCACCTACACTCGTTTACCCCTTTCCGTCGATTAGTCTTTAGAATAAGTGCAAATAAGGATTAGGTCCCAGGATGAGACCCTATGGGAAAACAACTGATGAACTAACCCACTTAGGTTATTATCTTCTTCCATCTGCATGGATTCTATCCATTTCACATCTGTTCGTATTACAGTCAGTCCATGAAGGCCTTCCTTTTTCCCATGTACAGCTAATTGAGCAAAAAAGCCTCACGTAGGAGTACACATATAGTCAACACGCGATCTAACACTGGAAATTAAGGTACATCTATGGTCCACTGAGGATCCGCTTGTCACATGTTTTCTTGCCTCCTCAAGTAACTCTAATGATCGTCATAAGACACGTTTCCCTTCGGAATATCAGTTGACTATTGCTTCACAGTTTATGTTTTTTTCTATGTGTTTGACATTTATTTCTTAACTATTGTTTCGACTAATTGCCTGGTACCGATGTTAGATCTTACCAGTCTTAATTGCCGGGATCACCTCTAGAGCCCTTTTGAATATTGGAGTTAGCTTGCTAACTTCCAGTCATTAGTACCGAAAAGCTGATTGTAAAGGACTTAGTACAAACCTTAGTTAATAGTTCTGCAACTTCACAATTTGAGTTCTTTCAGAACTCTTGGCGAAACCATCGGGTCCAGTGACTTGTTAACGTTGAGTTTGTTTATCAATTAATTACAAAACCTCCCTTAGTGGACACTTCAATCTGTGACAGTTCCTCAGATTTGTCACCTCAAAAGCTGGCTCAGGTTTGGGAATCTCCCTAACATCCTCAGCTGTGAAGATTGAAACAAAGAATCCATTTAGTTTCTCCGCAATGACTTTATCATCTTTAAGCGCTCCTTTTGTATTTTGATCGTCAAGGGGCCCCACTGGTTGTTTAGCAGGCTTCCTGCTTCTGATGTACTTACAAAACATTTTGTTATTACCTTTGGAGTTTTTGGCTAGCCGTTCTTCAAACTCCTCTTTGGCTTTTCATATTACACTCTTGCACTTAATTTGGCAGTGTTTATGCTCCTTTCTATTACAGTGCCTTCAACCACCCTCCAGCTGCTGATGGCTAGGAGCTGGACAATTTGGCAGCTCCTATGGTTTCAGACCCAGATGCTTGTATTAACATGCCAAAGTTGGATGAAGTGAAGTACACCATCGACAAACTGAGAAATGGACACACAGCTGGCACTGATGGCATTCCCTCAGAGCTGCTAAAATGTGCTAATGACCCTGTACCAGAATCACGTCTGGCCATCTTTTGTCTGGTGTGGAGAACTGGAACCTTCCCAACTACCTGGAAGGACACCCTTGTTTCTTCACTTTATAAGGGCAAAGAGCCATGCAGTGAATGTAAGAGCTGTGTGTGTCAAGGAAGGTGTTTGCACATGTTCTGCTGAAATGTTTGGAGTCCCAGCTATCTTGGAAGTGTCTTCCCCAACATTTAGGCTTTATGAGAAAGAGTCCACATTAGATGCTATTTTGGCCCTCTGCTTGTTGTCAGAGATATACTATGAGTTCAGGGAAACCCCTGCACATAGCATATGGTGATCTCAAGGTTGTGTTTGATTCAGTTGACCAAGTTGCACAATGGAAGGCTTTAAAGTCTATGATTCTATAATTTTATGAATGGGTGTAGGTATCCCAACCACTCTGCTGGCCATGATTGGTGAGCTGCATAACGGAACCACTGCCCATGTATGTCTTGAGAATCAGATCTCAGCAGCTTTTAAAACAATATCTGGTGTCAGGCAGGGCTGGGTCTTGGACCTTGCACTTTTTTGTTGGGCAATAGATTTCATAATGCAGAATTATGTCAGATCCATAGGCATTAAGATTGTTGATCTCTTGCTTTCAGACCTTAACTATGCAGATGATGTTGTTTTTCTAGTACAGACTCCTGATTGATTTAGTGAGGCACTCCAGCAAATAGAGGAGGACTCGGCTAAGGTTGACTTCCACGTTTCATGGTCCAAGACAAAGCTTCAGAATCTAAGATCTGGTCCACCCATGACTTCAATCTCTTTGAATGATGCAACTGTCAAAGCAGTATCCAGCTTTTCCTATTTGGGTTCTATACTCACCAAGTTGTCCAACACTCACATGAGGTTCTTCACTGGATTGGCATCACAGCATCCTCCAGGGGTCATTTACAATGAATATAAAATCAACATCATCTTAGCATGACAACCAAGTTCAGAATCTATTTGAGCTGCATCCTTTCCATATTGCTGTGCAGTTGCAAAACATGGACATTATGCCAGTCAGAGTGGCAAAGCTCGAGGTTCTCAACACAAAATGCCAACATTATATATTGGGCACAAGTGGAATGACTTAATTTATAATGCAGATTTTTACACTCACTCTGGTCTGCAAACTGTTGTGGTCATTGTCCACAGATGGTGTCTTACGCTTTTCAGATATGTCACAAGAATGCCACAAGGTGTTCTGGCAAATGCCATTCTCTGGATGGCTTGCAACATGTGGGATAAAATTCCACTAACAGGGGTGGAAGGGGCGAAGAGGCAGACCCCTTATTATGTGGGTGCATCAAGTCTGTTCTGACGTTGGACTCTCATCCCATCAAGCTCTTGTGGCCACACAGGAATAGACCAATTGGCAAATGGTCACTACAGCCGTTCAACTAAGCATTGAGGAAGAAGCCATTGCCTCAGATTGCTCATAATCTCAAGTAATGCCTGGAGATCCCCAGTGAGAATTGGGGGCTAGACAGTGTACATGTGCAGAGTAGAAGGTCAAAGTCTGTCCCAAAAGGCTTAAATCCCGATTCTCAAAGGTATTTAGGCACCTAACACCCTAGGCCTTGCCGTCTGATAAAAGGTAAGGCACAACTGTGGGCACATAACATCAGGAAGGAGCAGTGGTAGCTGGATGAAGGAAACAGTGGCAAAAGTGTGAGCTAACATAGACCAGTTATCTGCACAGCTACATTGATTTGAGCTTTTTTTCCCTTTAATAGAATTATAAACAGATAAACTATCTCCTAAAATAGGGACATGGAGCAGTCTGAGATGAATGCTTATTGAACACATCTCTGTGTAACCCTTTGACCTTCGTTATGACAAACCCGTGTGTGTAGGGGTGCATAGCATGATAGTAAATGGAGCTAGTTGGGAATATTTTGACCTAATGCTTTTCACAGGAATGTACTGGTTTTGATTAAACTTTTCTTAGGAATTTTTCTCAGGTCCAGGATGGAATCTCTCTGCTCAAAACACAAAAGAGCAGCCCTATAACCACCATTAGCCAGGAGTTTGGGCACACACATAGGATGTTGGAACACCAGGTTCAAGTCCCTACTTTGCTTGATGGGGAGCAAGGACATGAAGTGGGGTCTTTTATTCCAGGTGAGTAACCCCCAGTACTGGTAGCCCAAAGGTCCCTAGGTTGGAGTCCTGTGGAGTGGGAGGGCCCGGGCTTCCCTCTTCACAACCCCTTTTGCAGTCAGAGGTTTTGGCTGTGACCACAGGGCCACGCTCCCTAACCAGACCCTAAGTGAGTACCATTACATCCTGTCTCTCTGAGATGCAGCCTATGTCAAGGCCTCAGATAGGAAAAGGGCAGGGGAAGGGAGAAAGGATGCACCCTCTCGAGATCTTAGAGTTTACTTCTTCACTGCAACTAAGCCCAAGAGAACACATGCCTAGACCAGCTTCTGCAGTTTCAGATTAGATGCGCTGACTAAGATTTTCAAAGTGACAACAGTTTAAATTCAATGATATTTCAGCAGCTAACTGGTTCAGCTTCTTTGTTTGGTTTTAATCCGATTGTTTATTTTTTCTCATGCTTCTTAATGCAGTTTGCTTTGAATGAGAGAAACTATTTGAGTCATGGACTGTTTTTTTGAGATAGTCGTTTATAATTCTTTCCTGATAGAAAAACAGCCTTCTGACCTCTTGCATGAAGTAGGCTGGTAAAAGGCACAATCAGTACCTTTTCAGGAGCATAGGCTTGGTGCAAGCTCTTAAAAAGTGCCATCTAGTCAGTGTCATGAGTAGCATCAGAACCTGGATTGGAGATCAGAGTTCAATCTCAGCTGTTGCACAGAATAGAGCTTCTCACCCAGGGATAGGTGAACCCATAGGGGTATGCAAAGGTCTTCCAGGGGGTACATGTACTCATCTAGATATTTGCTTAGTTTTACAGCAGGCTACATAAAAAGCACAAGCAAAGTCAATACAAACTAAAATTTTGCACAAACAATGATATAGTATATAGATCAGTATAAACAAATTAGTGTTTCTCAACCTGGGGGGTGGAGGCATCGCAATTTATTTTATAATTATATGGTAAAAATGAGAAAATAAACAATTTTTCAATCATAAGTGTGCTGAGACACTTTTGTATTTTTATGTCTGATTTTATAAGCAAGTAGTTTCTAAGGTAGGTGAAACTTGGGGTACGTAAGACCTCCTGAAAGGGATACAGTGTTCTGGAAATGTTGAGAGTCACTGGCATAGAAGGCAGAAGAGCAAAGGCTGATTTTGTTGTTAGGACTTATTGAAGCTAAAATACATGAATCTCTGATTTGTTTTGTTTTTTCTTCATGGTTCCTCTTTTCCAAGCTTCAATATTTTGCTAAAATTGAAACTCAAGGGTGGGGGAAGGCTTTATTATCCTATACTATATGGGACAGATTCCTTGTTACGAAAAGGTCTTTTTATCTCATATGGATGATGTAAAGGGAACACAAAAGGGCCCCAGAGAACACCATCTGTGAATGAGGTCTCCCTGACCTACGCTAGAATCCCTCTCAGGCTATGAAGTAGAGAGTTATGCTGGGTCAGGGAGGGCGGGAGAGTGGTGAACCAAGTGAGAAAGGGGTAAGGCCAGAGCTCACTGGGTTATGGCTGTTCTTTACTTCACAGAACCCATAGAGCACACTGGAAGTGGAAGGTAAACTAGAGAAGTTTCCGTAGCTTGCACTGGACAGGCCTCTGAAAATGCAGTGTGCAAAGATGTCTTAAATCCACCTTTCCCAGCTCACTCGTCCCTGACTTCTGTGAAAGAATGGAGCAGCTGATGACTATACCCTATAACTACAGCCAAAGCTGTAGTCCTTACTCAGGAGAGGCTGTGTATTGAAATCAACAGGGTGTTTTGCCTCTGCAGGGACTGGAGAATCAACACTGAGGCAGAAAGAGAAAGATTAAGCAGGTTATCTAGTCCACTCCCAAGCCCTCCAATATGCAGTATTGTCCCTATCACAGAGTATCTTCCTTACTCTGTGTTGAACATCTCCGGTGGCAGCATTTCCACCACTCATCCCAGCCTAACATCAGAGAGAGAGAGAGAGTTGCAGCACAAGACCACTTTCCAATTTCAAGCTTTCTATCTCCATCTATTTATGCACCCACAGGCACATTCAAACACAGAGTTTTATAGAAAAAGAGTCGGTGAAGTTCACTTATCTGCCATTCGCAGAGTGAATTTCTCTGCAACAGCAGCTCAGTGGAAAGTGATCTTGATAGAGTAAGAGGGGATCTGAATTCCACAAAGAAATCGTTCTGCCATTCTTCTGGTCTTCTCTGCTTGCCATGTTTATGTACATCACCCGGAGGCCCTGTCACATATGCTTCAGTTGTAGCTGGCATACAAGGGTGACTAATAAAATGGAGGCACTTTTTACTGCTGAATTGAAATTGGGTTCTTTCTCTTTTTCTCACTCTCTCACACACACACACACACAAATCCCATTTTTTAGTTTTTCTGATGAAATCCCATGTCTAAGTTATACTTTGGTGGCACTTATTTACTTTAGGTGGCAGATGTTTGATGCACCCTATTTTCACATGGGACTCTCATAGAACAATTGGAATGACTCCATTTGGGCAGACGTGGGGATGGGTACCTAACAGGTTTGAGGATTCATATACAAAGAAGGCCTGATTCACAACTATTTTACTCAGGTTTTACCCCCAATTAACTCCACTGACTTTAGTAGAGGCTGCTGGGCACCCTCCACTAGAGCTGGTCGAAAAACAGAAAATATGTTCCAATCATTTTTTTTAGATGAAATGTATTCATTTCCTCCTACCACCCCCCCCATGAAATTTTCCAGTTTCTTGATTAAAAACAAACAAAACAAAAATCATGTTTACACACACAGAGACACACATACACACACAAATAATGCAAAAAAATGGGTTTTGAGTTTCCATTGAAAAAACAGAAAAAAATTAAAGCACAAAATTTTCCAATGGGGCAGGCAGGTGGGGGAGAGAGACAATTCTTCTTGTTGATAGTAAGTTTTCAGCCTGCTTGTGGCAAGATATGTATAAACCCTGTACTGGTCTGGAAGGGGTTAACTTGCAGCCAGAGGCTCATTTAGCCCCTCCCCAGGTGCACCACTATTGGCTGTTAAGCCTGGATGCAGAATTTAAAAAGGAGGAAGAGCAATAGTTGGGAGGAGAAGTGTGGATTGCTTTCTCCAGGGGTGAGATGGCAGGTTCTGCTGAGCTGAACTGCTGAGTAAGGGACATGTATGCTAGCACATGGACTGTTAGTTTGATTTAGGTGCAGGACAGGCTAGAGCAGTGGTTCTCAAACGTTCGTACTGGTGACCACTTTCACATAGCAAGTCTCTGAGTATGACCACCCCCAACCCCATTATAAATTAAGAACACTTTTTAATATATTTAACACCATTATAAATGCTGGATGCAAAGCAGGATTTGGGGTGGAGGCTGACAGCTCATGATCCTCCCCATATAATAACCTTGCAACCCCCGATGGGTCCCGACTCCCAGTTTGAGAACCCCTGCCCAGTTGAGCCCAGCCAGGCTAAAGATTTGGTTGTTTATACATTTCTATCGAACATTGTAGTGGAACTCTGGAGTCTGGAAGGGGCTGGACTCTGTAAAAGGGTCTGACTGGGGGGCTGGGTAATTTCTATGGCCAGAGTAGATCAAAGGACTGTGGGGGAAGCTGAAGCAGAGTTTCTCTATCTCTACATCTGGCCACAAAGGGAAGCACTGGAATGACAACTTTGCTACACAGCTATACTCCCCTCTGGCTGAGTCACTTATTTAGGAGTCTAATCTGAAGCCTCTATAATTGGGGGGGAGGGGAATGTCTTGAGTGGGGTATCAATGCGTGCGGCCAATATTATTTCATATCTTCATAAGTCACCTAGAAGGAGGAGTAACAAAGTATTTTGGTCAGTTTTGCTAACGCAAGGAGATGGTTAACAATATGAAAGAGAATTAACAGACAACGGAAGCTAGATAAATTAGAGAACCTAGAAAACCTCATTCTGCTTAGTTTAATTCAGATAAATATGAAGTGGTTCACTTGTAACAAAAATAAACGTAGTATATTGGTGAAACAATCTGGACTTGATTGCTGAAAAGATACGAAACTACCCGGTGAATAAAATAATCCCCAAAATTGTAAGGTAATTAGCCACTGGAACAGATAAAATTTCCCTCACTTGGAGTCCTTGATTCAATATTGAATACCTTTTTAAGAGACATTCTATAGCTCGACTGCAAATTATTGGACACAATGAAGCAGTCACTGGGTGCAGGGGTGGCTTTAGGCCAATTCCACCAATTCCCCTGAATCGGGCCCCGCGCCTAAGAGGGCCCTGCGCCCAGTGAGAATCTCTTCCCTGGCTAGAGGTGCCTTTTTAATTTTTACTCACCCGGCAGCGCTCCGGGTCTTCAGCAGCACTTTGGCAGAGGGTCCTTCGCTTGCTCTGGGTCTTTGGCAGTACTTAGGAGCCGGGTCCTTCAGTGCCGCCAAAGACCTGGAACGGGTGAAGGACCCACCACTGAAGTGCCGCCGAAGACTCGGAGCGCCGCCCGGTGAGCACAAGCCCCATGTGTTTTTTTACATTTTTTTTTTTTTAATATAGTCATCCCTGCCAGGGCCCCGCCGAAACTGTTTGAATTGGGCCCCACACTTCCTAAAGCCGGCCCTGACTGGGTGCATCCCATTACTAGTGTAGTAGGAAAAGTCATAGTGTATGTCTGATGCAGCTTCACTGCTGTTATTAGAATTAACTTGCATGGAAGCTAGTTCAGGTGTGTCTCGACCTCTGATTGCACTGTAGATATGCCCCTACAGAATCATATTAGTCTCTTCTTGCCTAGCAATCCTTGAACCGCTGAATGTCATGCTGTTAGAAGAAATAGCTGTTGCTAAATTGAAACATATAGTTAAAAAAAAAAGCAATAGGAGGTGTAGGATCAGAAAGATGATGAATTGTTTCTCAGTATTCAGCATTGGTGTGCATACAGTTAGAAGAACCTGTGCTCTTGACTTTGCTGTGCCCCTCACAAGACTTCATTTGGTTGTAATTAATATATAGGTGATTCTTTAGTCTTGTTGCTGGACACAAACAGATCTGAAGTTCTTTCTGGCTCTTTAGCTTCTAGACTAATACAGCCTGTTGCCAAGTGTCACATTAGTTTTTTCCAAGTGCTGGCTGGGTCTAAGCTATCATGAACAACATGTCTCACTACATTACAGACTTCATTCCTGTAGTGCTGGAAGGAGTTCCAGTAAACTATGACATCTGACTTTTTGCCATCTTTATGGAATTCCTTTAATTATATCTTTATTTTATTGTATTGTATTTTATTTTACAATTTCTCCTGCTTTGCATGCCAGTTGGAGCCATGGAACTGCATGTTTTCATTTTCTGTCATTTCAACAGTCTAAATGACTATTTTGAAGACAAAGCTCACAGACACCTCGAGAAGAGTATTAGTATTTCTTTGTTTTAAGCCTGGTTTAGGCATGTGACCAAGCTTTGTGTATGCATTGACCTTCTATGCTGTTTGGGTTACTAAGGCTTTTTTTAGCCTTCTCATTCTCCCTTGTTACTGTGATGAACTGAATGCAAAAAATGACAGTTTTTTTTTTAAAAAAAATACTGGTAGACTGAGTACTTTTTTTCTGAAGAGTCTCTGTTTGACCTTTTGTAAAAACTATTCAGAGCACTTGTCAGAAACCATGGATCTGATTTTTCCCCCATTCAAATAACAATGTCCATTTAAAGTAAAATAATATGAGATTTTGTGACTGTGTAAAATTTAGTTTGGAAAATAGGGTATTCTGATCGTCCAAACACTAAGGGTATATTTGTATTCTGATCACCTCAAAGGCTAACATTCTTAAGCACGGCATAATGTCACTTCAAAAATACAATTTAGATCTTGACATGTCGATTGATTCCTGCATAAAGCCTGGCTTCCTGTAGAAAAATATCTCATTTAAAGTTTCTCCAGTGGAAAAATCCAGTTGCTGTTGGTTTTGTCCTGGCATCCAGTGCAGACAAACTGAAAACCTTCCAGAACATTTAAAGAAATGATGCAGGTGGGTTTTTTTCATCATTGTTTTTTTTTTTTCCCCCTTATGAATGTCTATGGCTATTTTTTCTAATGTGCAGGCCTTTCTTGAATGCTGACAAGAAAAGGCATTTGACTCTTGAAGCAACACAAAAGGGGCCAGTCTTGATTGTATCACTCTTGCTACTGGTCCAACTGATTTCATGAACTTCAAAAGGACTATTTGAATATAGACAGTAAGGGGGATTCTGCTTCATGGTCTGCAAATGAATATAGCAAATGCAACTACAATATGAGGGCTGCTGATTGCATACATTTTATCTAAATCAAGTACTCAAAAGTTAGGAAATGCCAAAATTAAAGTTCCCATAAAGGATTAATTCACACCCCCTTTGTTAATGAATTATATTCCAGTTTTTAATTATGTGCTCACATATTATGTTCACTGGAAGCATCCTTGTTTGGGTTTCCACTGAAACATTTTTATCTTTCGAGTTTTGGTTTTAGCATAAGGGGAATCTACCATTTGACCTCTTAGTTCTCAAAGTTAGTGGAGTATCTCCCACTCAGCTATGGTCTCCAGTTACCCCCAAAAAGTTTATATTGCAATAGAGTGGTGCTTTTTCCAGTTGTTCCTCCCTTATTATTCATGGAATTTGTTGCACCATCCACCCATTACATGTAATCTGAAATAATCCCTTACTTCTGCACTGCTGCTGGTGGTGGTGCTGTCTTCAGAGCTGGGCGGCTGGAGAGCAGCAACTACTGGCTAGGGCATTTTTATTGTTTGTAATGCAGGAGGACTTTTTTTTTTTTAATCCTGCACAATACCTACTCTATTTTTATCCTGCTCCTGCTCTTATGACAACAAGTCCTGTGGGACCCACAGGATCCCAGTTTCTTAGTGCCACTCCCAACCGCGGGACCTCTTGTGCACTCCAATTTGCACATCACTGTTGTAATAAACGCAAATAAAACAGAAAAAAAAATGTCTGGAGTTACGTATCCCAAAATTTCCAACCAGAATTGTACGCACAAAGGGGAAAATCCTGCCCCGCTGGGTATATACAGAGGATCCTAAAATAATACACTAAGTGGTGTCTTAGTCAAGTATCAGAGGGGTAGCCGTGTTAGTCTGGATCTGTGAAAGCAGCAGAGAATCCTGTGGCACCTTATAGACTAACAGAGGTTTTAGAGCGTGAGCTTTCGTGGGTGAATACCCACTTCGTCAGACGCAGGTAGTGGAAATTTCCAGGGGCAGGTATATATATATGCTAGCAAGCAAGCTAGAGATAACGAGGTTAGTTCAGTCAGGGAGGGTGAAGCCCTGTTCTAGCAGTAGAGGTGTGAAAACCAAGGGAGGAGAAACTGGTTCTGTAATTGGCAAGCCATTCACAGTCTTTGTTTAGTCCAGAGCTGATGGTGTCAAATTTGCAGATGAACTGAAGCTCAGCAGTTTCTCTTTGAAGT